>NW_015163627.1:438472-461909 GCF_001447785.1 Gekko japonicus
AGTACCCCAGGAATAAAGACTGCTTTGTCGAAGGAGGAGAACGAAACAGAAAGGATGCATGGGGGATGATGCCTACTCGAGAACTATCTGCCTGGGAACGCTGTTAAGACACCCTCAGCTGTAGTGTGGAAACCATCGCTAAGGCAGTCTGCCAAAGATGATCCCTATATTTTTTTTAGGAAGCAGGTAAGATCCATTGGAAGCAGAGTGTTTACAAAACCACTGTCATGCCAGATATGATTTATTCCATGTGACGCTGTTCTGCTGATTATATGGGTTTCCCCTGATTTCTGCTTGGTGCTCTCTGACCCTTCATACACTATGTTAAATGCATCTGGCTCATATCTTTAATTCCCTTCTTCCTCCCTCCTCCTCCTCTTTCATAAAGACAGCTGGCAGAAGGAGCAGAAAGCCCCTGACCATAAGGTAAAGTTTGCTGCTGAGTCTCAACCAACTCGTGGTGTTTTCAAGGGTTTTCGAGGCAAGGCAATGAGGAGAGAGAGGTCTGGCCATTGCTGCATCTGCAGGGTGACCCCAGGCTTCCATCCAAGCGCCAGCCTTGCTTGGCTTCCGAACTCGGACAAGACTGGGCTAGTCTGGACTAACAGGGCTGCTGCCTGACCCGTATGACTGCTCTCTAAGAGAGGCAACATCTTATAGGCAAAAATGGGAGGAGGGAGACATGAAAAGAGATGGACGGAGAACCGTGAACCCATCTTTCCAGAACGCAGAAACACAGAAAACCTCAGGAAGCTAAAGTGCATAAAGAATAAGACGCTGACTTGTTCGCTTGGTTCCAGTTCGGTACTGATGCCAACACAAGAGACTTCGTTGGTATGTCCGTACAGGATCTGCAACGGTTTAGGAACCAAACCTACAGGAGATCCTCCCTGGTATCAAATACAAAAAAAAATAATAAGATTAAAAAATTCAAAAACATGTCATAATGACTGAATGAAACAAAGCATTTCCCAAAGGTATTTTTGACATAACACAGTAGAATAAAGTGTGAGTCCAGGGGCATCTTAAAGACCAACCAAGCTTAATTCTGGGTATAAGCTTTCTGATATCTGATGCTCCCTCGAAGCTGTGGAGCCTTGTGAGCAAAAATTCTACTTGGTGAGCTGCTGGCATTAAAGGTGTGAATGAGCAATTTGGCTCCTGCATAAATCAGTTTGCTCTGGAGCCCATCCTTCCTGAGCTAGGAAAAAATGTGTGAGCCACAGGCTCAAAAAATCTGAGACCTAGCTGACACTAACTCAGCTTAGAGGAAACCCAGAATTAACCTTGTTGGTCTTAAAAGGGCCCCTGGACTCAAACTTTGCTCTGTTGCTTCAGACCAGCACGGCGACCCACCTGGATCTATAATAACCCAGTGACAGCAGTGCAATCTTATGCATCACCACCTGGGAGTAACTTCCACTGAAGATAGAGGGGCCTCTGACTAAAACTGCGTAGGAGAACACTGTCAAGTGTGCTTGTTTCTGGCCACCTCATCCCCCTTCTTCCTGTATTGGAGATTTCCTTCAATTTCTGCATTGTTAAGGCACAGCGAAGCAAATTTCCACATAAATAAAACCACCACTTGATGAGAAGCATGACTCAAAAACCGTCTGATCACCCGTCCTGCGGCTGGTACGTTCACAAAACTTCACGGCTGGTGCTCTGCACAGTGCCGGGTGACAAGAGGTGACACTGCAAGACACGTGCGTCAGTGCTGGCTAAGGAGGACACTGGGCGGGAGAGTGGCCACGGGTCAGTGGCAGAGCATCTCCTTTGCAAGCAGGAAGTCGTGCGCAGGCAGTCTCCAGTTACACGCCCTGCTCCCTATAGCAAAAGAGCCCCCAGGCACCTTAACAAAATTTTATTCCAGCGCAAAGCCCACTTCTTCAGCCACAAACCACGCTCTTGTCCTCAAAACGTCCTGCTGCCATGAGACTGTGTTAGTCCTTAACACCTCTGTTTGTTTCTGCTGCCACAGACTAACACGCCTAACCCTCAGGAACTGTATTCACAGGAGACACCAAAATACAAACAAAATACTTTTGCGTCCAAATACGTAGCCAAAATCCTCCGGAGAGCCACAACCAATCGTAACAAAGAATCGTGCCTCAAAGATGAGACCTATTGCCCTCGGAGGTGTCCGTGGGCTAGGCCCAGCCTCATCAGATGTATGAAGTATCAGGCTTCACAGTGATCTAGCACTTAACTGTCAGGTGACACACCACGTCGCCTGGAGAAACAAGTCTCCTGTTCCTGGTTCATGTCCTCTCCACGAGAAAAACCAGTTTCTGTGCAGCAGATGGAACCTGCCATTGTGAAGCGTGAACTGACCTTCAGACGTTCTCACCTCAAGTTTCCTCCCCAGTGTTCTCCTTTTCACACATTCAGCCAGCCCAAGGACAGCTTCGGTCCACTGGAAGTGACTTCCAAAGGTTACCAAGGCCGACTTACCTGCTGACCTATCTGCAACAAGTGGTATCCCGCGAGCCGGAAATTAAATGGATCCCACAGAAATCCATCGCTAAGCATGTCACAATATCTGTGTGCGAAAGAAAGAGCAAATTAGTGGCAAGGCCATGATTAATGACTCTAAATTTAATTAGAAAGAGAGAGAACCATTCAACGGTCTTTACAAACCAGGACACTGTTCCAAGTTGCAAAACAAATCGGTAATGTAACGTTGGCTCCAAATTAAGAGTATTAAAATCAGCAAAAAAATTAAATAAATCAGCAAATGGAGAGTTTATCATGCACGCAATGGTTTGTGACAGTAATAGCGGCTTTCTCCTCTCTATAGCACAATTCCCATTCATTTCAGTGGAGCCTGCATAAAAGGAGCAATTCAGATTTGGATTATGTTGAATGGAGGACAAGTCTAGCCACAGAAGTCAAACACGACCTCTGAATTCAGGGAAGTGGGTCAGTTCACACATATCGTAAAACTCCAGTTTATCTTGGCTATGGTTAGTTTGTGAAACCAGGATTCGTCTCACAGACTATCATTCAAATCCTGGTTGGCACTGACAACTGCTGGTTTCATCAGCTTTGCTCTTTCCCCCTTCCCCCCGCTCAGAAAATTTCCCAGCATTCATTGCAACGGGGGCAGCCCTCGGAAACAAGCCAGATTAAGCCAGGGTGCCTTTGCTCACACATCGCATGAAACCACAATTATGACTGCCTGGTTAACGACCCAATTTTAAATCGAGTTTTCACAGTCAGGTTCCGTGCCTGCTAACTAAATGTAATGAGTAACTGACCCACATCTGGATTTAAACTAACCACAGTTTGTTTAATAAAACCACAGTTGCACATGGTATTTGAATCAAGCCAGTATCCCTCTGAAGACGAATTCAGACTCTGTTAGAAACAGGAAGCAGTGCTAGAGAGATTTGGTTTAATACACATTATGCTTTTATTATGTTCTTGGGCATAAGTGCCAACACTCCTTTTGAATGAAGGCACCAGATATTATTACATCTAGTTCTGAATGGAGCACAGAGAGTATGGATTTAAAAAATCCACGTAGTGGGGCCAGGACAAGCAGGGGGTATTTTTTGACAGAAAAATAAAATGTTAAAAAAACAAAACATAGGTGGTTCTAGCCTATTAAAATCATAGAATCGGTGTCTGCTTCTTTAAGAACAGTGTGCTGCTGAGATTTGGTGAAATGATGTTAAGAGTTCTCAGAGGCCATGGAAGGGTGTTAGAGCAGGATAGGTCAGGGGTTTCAGGCACTTCCAGGGAAGTGTAAATAAGACAAACAAGAAAGGAGAGAATCAGGAGATCCCCCACCGCCCCACCCCGATCCATCTCTGGTCCCCCACTTTTACGTCATATTATGTAAAGCAGTTCACTGCTAATCTACAGACACTTTAATCTTCTCTGGTTGTCCCAGCAACAAATGAAAAAGCTGGTCCGTCCTCAAATTAGCATGCAACTTGCTTTTGTGCCTTGTGGTCTGCCAATAAAGACAGCCACCGCAATGGAAGGCAGAAACCAAGGATGTTTGCACACAATGCCGTTTGCGGTGACTGGCACTGTGAATAAACCCACAAGGGATTAAAAGCAGGAGCAACACAGATAACAGCACGACCTTTGCACAAACACAGTGACAGGCATTGTCCTGCAACCTATTTCGATCGGGGATTTTGTTAAACATCCTTTTTTTTTTTTAAAGGGGGATTCCCTTTACGTGATGTGACTTACCCATGTGCCTGATATGTTGGGCCATCAATTTTCCCTTGGCTAGCGACGCCACTCGGATGCTGTTGTCCCAGTGTCCTCCGCTGAAAAGGAGCTTGGCATCGTGGGACACGACAAACAGCTTGGGTGTGAGCTCCAGTCCTGGTGCGAAAGGCCCACTCACGGCTCGTTGCGTTCTGTCAACATTGAGATCTGCATTGCCCAGTTGTTCAAAATGTGTATCCTTGTTTACTACTACTACTATTAACATTATTATTAACATTAATATTATTATGATTGCATGGCAGTGTGTGCGGTATAGTCATGAGATCCACAGGATTACACAGTCTCTCACACTGGTACTAACACTAGATGTTCAAGAACTTGTTTCTTAAGGCTAACTCACAAGTGATAAAGCCGTCAGCATTTGGTGCCTTGCAGCTGGAAAGCATAAACTGCATTCAAAAGTAGGAAGCCCATGCATTTGATCCAAAATAGGCATAATATGCTCAGAACCACTTAACAGACCAACCACTGCATTTCGCATTAACTGAAGTGTCCAAGTTGCCTTCAAGGGTGGCCCCACAAACAGAGCATTACAGTAGTCCAGCCTCCAAGTTATACAAGCATGGACCAGTGTGGCCAAGTAAGGGAAATCTAGAAAGGGAGACAGTTTCTTATTCAGACGTAAATTGCATAAAGCATTCCAAGCAGCAGTGCTGACTGGCATTTCAGAAAGCAAGGTACGGTCCAAAGAGTACCCCACAAAAGTTCTACCACTTCGTCACAGACTATCTCACCCTGTCTAACAGAGGCGTATCTATTCCCCACTAGGGCACTGGCCTTCTTCTGGATGCACACATGTGAACTCAACCCTGAAAATGTCTGCCCTCACCCCAAAGGATTTGAGAGGGGTAGCCACATTAGTCGACTGGAGCAAAGACAACAAAGAATTGCTAGACATTTCAAATGCCTCGTTATGGCATATACTTCTGTCAGTCAGAGCCTACGTCAGCAGATGCACAAAGTTCAGTTATGCTTGTTCCCCTCTCTCTTGTCTTTTAAAGGCTTTCACAGGCACACACTCTGTAGGCAGGGAGGGAAAAAGTGACCCATGCCAGCCGAAGATACAAAGCCACGGCAGATTATTTTTCACCTCAGAAACTGATAGCAATACTCCAGGGTTGTGCGACAAACAAGGAAATGGCAGAACTGCACCTCTCTTTTTGTTTTTACTCACTTGGGGTTTGTCACAGTTGGATCTCTAATGAAAGTGAAGTAGTTGGAGATATTCCTGTCGTAAGGTAGCCACCCGTGGGTTCCAATGAGGCAATTCACACTCAGCGTTACCTTTGAAAAGAACATGCTGGATGTAAAGCAGCGAATGACTAAAATACCAACTTTGTTCAGAGCCTCCTAGCCTCGTTCTCTTCAGTCAGCCCAGAGAGGGATCTTCACTGTGTAACTGAAGGTAACCTGCAGTAGCTGTTTTATGGCTGGCTCCCCAACCCATGGCAGCCATTTTGTGGCTGCACCCACTATGCTGTGTCAGATCAAGATGGGTAGCCATGTTAGTCAATCTGGTGTCGCGGTTAAGTACACAGATTCTAATCTGGGAGGACGGGGTTTGATTCCCCACGCCTCTACCTGCAGGCAGCTGCTGGATGCCCATGGGGGAGCCATAGTTCTGTCAGGGCTGTTCTCTCAAGGACAGTTCTCTCAGAGCTCTCTCAGCCCCACCTACCTCACAGGGTGTCTGTTGTGAGGAGGGGAAGGGAAAGGAGACTGTAAGCCACTCTGAGACTCCGAGTGAAGGGCAGGGTATAAATCCAATCTCTTCTCTCTTATTCTGTCTGTAGCAGTAGAAAAGAGCAAGAGTCCAGTCGCACCTTAAAGACTAGCAAAGTACGTGGCAGGAGAGGAGCAGTGACTCACGAAAGCTCACACCCCGCCACATATTTTGTTCGTCTTTAAAGTGCGACTGGACTCTTGCTCTTTTCTATGCTGTGTCAGAATTCCAAAGGTGCCCACAGACTCAAAAAGACTGGGGACCTCTGGACTCGATCCAAAGAACTGAAGCTGACAGAGCAGGGTTTCCTTACCTCCCCCTTCAAATTGTGCTCTTGGAGGTCAAGGGACTCTTGGGAGCCGTGGGCAAAAGCCAGCAAAAGCCACCAACTCCCTCCTCCACCAGCAGAAGTGCCCCTACACCAGTGGAAAGGCGCCCTTGGATCCAACCCTATGTTTAGGGTTGCCAGCCTCCAGGTGGCGGCTGGAGAGCTCCCACTATTACAACTGATCTCCAGGCTACAGAGATCAGTTCCCCTGGGGACAACGGCTGCCTTGGAAGGTGGACTCGATGACATCACACCCCTCTGAAGTCCCTCCCCTCCCCAAACCCCACCCTCTTCAGGCTCCAACACACACACCCAATCGCCAGATGTTTCCTAACCTGGAGCTGGCAATCCTATCTACGTCTCTTGTTTTTATATGCAGCACCTGATTAATGCCAGCTCTCTGGAGAGTAAATAAATAAATCCTATCTCCTAAGCCAGTGATGGCGAACCTTTTAGAGACCGAGTGCCCAAACTGCGACCCAAAACCCTCTTATCGCAAAGTGCCAACACGGCAATTTAACCTGAATACTGAGGTTTTACTTTAGAAGAAACAACTCATACATTAATTTAAGATGATCCAAGCAAAGTAAGGAAAGCAATCCCAAATGCTCTCATTTACTTTAAATTATTTGGCAGAGAATTCGACAGACACTTTAATGATGGTCTGGGCCTGGCTGGGGCGATGGCATGCGTGCCCACAGAGAGGGCTCTGAGCGCCACCTCTGGCACCCGTGCCATAGGTTCGCCACCACTGTCCTAAGCCAAGCGATAATCAAAAGCGCCTCACTCGGGGGCAAGCTTAGTTAAGACGCTACGCCTTGGATCCGTCCGCTGTCACACAAGACACCAGGCATGAAGGTCACTATCCGCTCTGATTTCATACTCAACGGTCCTCCCGACATGAGCTTTTCTGCAAGTCTGACTCACCAAGTACTCCGGGCTCCCCTGAGACATGAAGGAGCGGGACTGGTTCCTGGGGACCGCGGCCTTCACGATGGGAACGCCATCGCTGATTCCCTGTCGAGGGAAGAGAAGCCCCTTTAGTTGGCCGCATTAAGAGACCAGACACATTTATTGACAAAGCTCATGAAAACAGACATAGGTACAGCCTATCTGGATACCCAAAGAGGAGATTCTACAAATTACTGTTACTGATCCTGGTACTTCTGATTCTCCAGTTTTCCCGTGATGCCCAATGTCCCAGGTTCGATCCCCGGCATCTCCAGTTAAAGAATCTGTCAGTCGGTGACGTGAAAGACCTCTGCATATGACCCTGGAGAGGCTCGGCCAGTCTGAAGAGACAATACTGACCTTGATGGACCAAGGGTCTAATCCGGTATTAGGCAGCTTCATGTGTGTTCACACTGCTCACACTCCTGAAACCAAAACTGCCCACTAACATTCAAATCAGACCTTCCTCTTTGGCACTACCAACTCCCTGAAACCACAACCAGGAGCCTGCTCTAACACAACCAAACTGGCATCCCAACATTTACCAAGTCTTCCCTACTTATCTGTAACACAGCCGTCACTTCTGAGCTTTGTTACAGCGACTGCAGTAGTGATACACCCTAGGAAAAAGTGTGGGTCCCTTTCCAAAGTCAAACTGCAGGATCTTTCACAACAATAAAAATGGATTCAAAACAACTCACTCCTGGGGACATGGGTGAACTCTGGACTCCTTCACGACAGTGAGTGAGCTACCAGTCCGGATGGACTGAGTGTTAATACTACAGTCAGCCCTGACCTGGAAAGCCCACGCAAGCCAGATCTCCTCCGATCTCAGAAACTAAGCAGGGCCAACCCTGATAAGTACTTGGAAGGGCAACCTCCAAGGAATACTAGGGCTGGGATGCAGAAGCAGGTTCAGGCCCGTGGCCAGGATTTTGTGGCTTGTGGGGCACATTTTTTTCTGGGGGGCTGAAGTTCTCAGTTCTCTCAGAAAGAAAAGCCATTTAGCCAACAGAAAGCAGTTACCAGGATAGATCTCTAAATTGCAAGCTGTCAACCACTTTAGATGACAGTTCTCAGCTGCTGCAAGTTAATCACTTCTGCCAGCCTAAGCAACAATCCTGTTAACAAGCCGGCAGGTGGGGGTGATGACTCCTATAGTCAAGAAAGCTAACACTTAGGCAGAAAAACTCTCTTAAAGGAAAACAGTTTCTTGACACAGAGTTAGAAGGGATCCTAGAGGTCACCTACTCCAACCCCCTTGCTTGGTGCGGGAATTAGTCAACTACAGCACCCCATTCTGCTTAAAGGAGCACACGCCTTTAAAATATTTTTAAATGATTGATAAAAGCATGTACAGGATAAATTCTTGTGAGGCTGTGCCTTTATGAAAGGGGGCGGAGTCCCCAAAAGCCCCACCATAGCTACGGGCCTGGGCAGGTTATCAAGCCACCTCTGAAATGTCCTAGCCCCACTAAAGGTCACCAGAAATCACTATGACTTCCAGGCTCACATGCGTCTGCGCACACACACACACGCACACACACACACATGCACACAAACACCACAGTCAGAACTACTGCAAAGGCAACCCTAGGCAATACTGAGCTGTTGAGAAGGTCGTATCTCCCCACCAGGCTGTGCTACTAGGTCTCCTCTCTTTCTCTCCTCACCAGAGCTCCCCACCCTGATTTGGGTGGCTGTTTGTCCACACGGGTACCGTGACCCCAGGGATAATTCAGGCAGTGGATGGTCCAGAGAGAGAAACGGTGGCGGGAGGGGACAATCAGCGCTCGCTTGGTGCTTTGTAAGATACGAGCCACTGTCTCCAGAGCGGTGACACGTGCCTGATGAGGCTTTGATCCCGTCAGCTGTTACCTCAATGAAGAAGGACTTCAGTTCGGGCAGATGCTGGAAGAGGTTGAGGGTGGAGCTGTCGCTTCTGCTCTGCTTCTGCACCACCTCCTCGGCAGACAGTCTCGCAGGGTGGGGCTCCTGGGCGCAAATTGCAGCAGCAACGGAAGACAACAGTTACACACAAATGCCCCCCTAAGGCCTTCTCACCCAAACGGGCCAATCTTCAGGTACACCATTAATTTCAGGAGGCTAAATACACCAGGATTGGCTAAATACACAGACACCATTAATTTCAGGAGGCTAAATACATCAGGATTGGCTAAATACATCAGGATTGGGTTGTAAGCAGCAGGAGAGGTGAGGACAAGGCGCGGCGGCCGACTCAAGTGAGTGAGTCAAGCCACACGTGTTTCCAGAGGAGGGCAGGTTGGAGGTACACATTTGCCCTCCCGAGAACAACCCAGTCTCTAGCCAAATTCATTTCCAACTGCACATACGGCGGCACGGCTGGAAATCCCCCTGTTTCAATCCCTTCTGCTGGAAACAAGATTGGGAGCCGCCCTAAGTCTTGCCCGCTCTCCCACTTACTCTGCCCACAGTACATGAGAGGCAGCACCCAAACTAGAAGATCCCAGGGTTATAGGACTGCGGGATCTCTTTCGTCCCGGAGAGCATATAGACAGTTTCTATGGCTGCCAAAGGAATTACCTTCAGCAGCTGACAAGGTGTTTGGCCAAAGTTGTTAATCATCCCTTCTAAAGCTTTTCTTTCTTTCTCGTCAGTCAAGGCATCCAGATCCACAGCTCCTGAAATGATGGGGAAAGGGCAAGAAAGACAAACAGGTCAAAGCATTCTTCAATGTATATCGCCCTGTAATCTGAGCAATGGCCAGACCCCCATTGGCACAATTACTGGAGCAACGTGGTCGCCTCTGCTCTTGTTCCTACATTGCTTTTCAGAAAGGTTTCCATCTTCTGGATACACGGTGTCCAGAGATGCCCGGCAATCCAGACCTTCCATCCTGTTCACGTCTCTCTCCCTGTTCTGGGGAGGATGCCCTGGACTTCACCACCACGGCACACCTACCACCCTTACCTGGGGGGAGGGCAGCTGGATTGGGAAGAAAACCGCTGTGGAATAGACGAATCCAAAAGGGAGCAGGTGAATTCATAGAGGACAGGTCCATCCAATGGCTATTAGCCATAATGGCCAGCTGGAACCTTTGCATTTGGGGGCAATAGAACTCTGAACCCCAATTGCTGGGAGAGGACAGGGGGCAACAGGAGTGGCTTTGGTCTCTAGGAACTACTGGCCTATATGGGCACTGGGTCGAAGCCTGCAGGGTCTTTCTTCTACATGCCATTTCCTGTTGGTAGCAGAGGACAGGATTCGTAACAATGGGTTTAAATTAAGGGCGGGAGAGTACCGGCTGGATATTAGGAAAAACATTTCGACAGTAAGCGTTGTTCACCAGTGGAGTCGGCTGCCCAGGGAGGTGGTGAGCTCCCCCTCCCTGGCAGTCTTCAAGCAGCGGCTGGACAAACACTTGTCAGGGATGCTCTGGGCTGATCCTCCATCGCGCAGGGGGTTGGACTCGGTGGCCTGTAGGGCCCCTTCCTAACTCTGGGATTCTATGATTCCATAAGATTAGCCATTCAGTCCTACGAGACAGGGGGATTGTATTCTGAACGCTACCATTGAAAGTCTAAAAATAAGCAGGCCGCTATTGTAATGGGCTCCACTGCACACTTTGGCCTGCTCTAGCTCAAAGAGGAGACTGTAGATGTGTAGGAAGGGTCCCGCTGAAGCAACAAGGGGTTGGAGCCCCTTCTCAAGGACAGGGGGAAGCGTACTGGACTTGTACTGGACGTGAGAAACAGAGAAAAGGCAGATGGGGAGCAGATTGTCAGGGTCACGGTTTGAAATCAATGGGTGGTAAATCCAGAAGTCCTTCTAAACGCACCGTCCTTCTAAATGTATCAGAAACGTCCTTCCAGATGCATAGTCTAGTTATGCGATTCCCTGCCACGCAATGGCCCCTGACCTAAGTGGCTTCCAAAGATCCTCAGACTATTCAGGATGGAGAGCCCTATGAGCAACTCTTAGCCACAACAGCTAAATGGAGCCTCCACATCCAGAGGCAGTGGTCCTTTGCCGAGAAGGGGAAGGGGGAGGAGAGCTGTTGGCCTCACGCCCCGCTGGCTGGCTGTGAAAGGGACTAGAAGGCTAGACTCGATGGAACCTCGGTCTGATCCAGCAGAGCTCTCCTTAGGTTCAGAGCAAAGCTACAGTGAGGTGTGCTCCTATCAGGCATGCTCCTCCTGAGCCTCATTTCTGGGCCATTTCAAGGACTCATACATAGGATACGATGCTGTGAGAAACGTGTGCTTTGGTACCTTCGTAAGTGCAGTAGTAGAAGACGTTGAGCGCCTCCACCGCAGCCGGCCCTCTCTGTTTGTAGCCAAAGATCAGGTCTATCCACTCGTGAAGGTGAGCCGATACGTATTCTGACTCCTGAAACAGAAAGGAGGAAAAACAGGTTTCGGCAAGTGAGTTGCCCAACTTCATTTTTTTTTTAAAAAAGAAAACTTGTATGAAATAAAATTGTGGGCATGATACAGCTCATCTTCAATTAAGAAAATAATTTTTTTTGGGGGGGTTGTATTTTTTAATATATGTGTGTGAGTTTGTGTACACCTGGAAGTCATGAGGATATTCAGAGAGGTGGCCGAATGAAGCCTGCCCCTGTCCTCCTGACTTCTGGTATTCCAAGGAGGCCTCCCATCCAAGTACTTGCCAGAGTCGACCCTCCTTCGCTTCCGAGATCTGACCGGATCAGGCTTGCCTGGGCTATCCCGGTCAGGGTCAATTTAAATAATAATAATGAGTACAGCTGCCTACATCTGACATCCCTGAGTCTTACCTTAGTCTTTGGACACACCCTTTGTTCTTTCAAACCTTTTTTAAAAAACCCTCCCTAACTGTATGCCTGCAGCCTGCCTGATGGGAAAAAAATATATTAATAGACGCACAGGAGACTGACAAGGAAAACGAGGCTACTGAAGACACAGGAGTCAGTTCTGGCTTCCGAAGTGTGAGGTGAGGCCTGCCATGACAGCACAGGAGCTCACACCCAAAAAGGATGATCTAGAAGGAGGGCCCTCGTGGCTCCCTTGATGGAGCCAGTCCCTCTCACGTTGCGTCTTCCTCTTTTCCTGCTGCCTTCAGCCTTTCCTAGCGCGGTTGTCTTTTCTAGTCACTCTGGTCTCCTCACAATGGGACCAAAGTACGACAGCCTGGGTTTGGTCCTTTTAGCTTTAAGGGAGAGCTGCAAAAGCTGTGGTACTAAGCAAGTTCGGTCTTCCGCATTACTTATATCTGAGGCTTGTAGGCAGCAGGTGTGAAGCAACGTTTCTTGTTTGCTTGCTTGCTTCAGCCAGAAGGCAACGACTCACCAGAGCCTTCCTGTGCTTATAAATGAAGTCTTCCGGCGACTGGGCCCATTTGGGGAGGACGACGTCTCCCACCACTTCCTTTGAGATCTGGAGCTGACCCAAGTTAAAACCTAAGGGGCAACAAAGGTTTCAGCAGCGATTAATACCATAAAACAATTACGCATTTATTAGAAGGTGAAGTTTTTCCCAGGCCAGAGGACAGAAGGGTGGGTGCGTGAGGGGGAAAGCACCACTACTTAGGAAAATACACGCTCTACTCTGGAAATATTATCCTCTACTCCTTTTTTGCCACTACGTGGCATTAGAACATAATCACTCAATTAAATTAGAACACAATTACTCAATTAAATGTAGAGCCAGCTTGGTGTAGTGGTTAAGAGTGGCGGACTCCAATCTGGAAAGCCAGGTTTGATTCCTCCACATGAAACCAGCCGGGTGACCTTGGGTCAGTCACCATGCTCACAGAACTCTCTCAGCCCTAAAAATAAGTCTAGCTTGCCACCTAGTGGTGCATAACGCTAAAAGAGCTAGAACTTCCAACTGCCAGACAATCTTTGGATCTCCTGTTATACTACACACAATGCCATACGATAATTCTGATTACTAAATTAAATGTTATTTTGGCCACAACAACCCCCTTTTTATTGCTAAGCTTGATTTTCTATCCCTCCTGCACTAAGGGATCTGGATTTGAGCCTAGCACATCACTTCAACAACATAATCAAGCTGCTTCCCCAGAGAAAAATGGGAGGCAAGAGCAACATTCTAATTAGCCCGCTATAGACTTGATGATTCACCGTTTTGATTCTCCAGGAACTCTGGGAAGTAGAAGAACTCTGGGATCAGTTCCTTGACATCGTTTGGATTGTCCATGAGAGCTTGCCAGGTAGCAGGAAAAAAAAAAGGAATGGAATGGAACTGCCGATCGGCACAATCAAATCTGTGGGTCAGAACACACATGGATGTATTCTGAGTCAACATCTGGGGCAGTGCAAATTTGCAGAAGTAAAAAGAAAAAAGCTGCATAGTGAATAATATACAGACATCAAAACCTACACTGAAGTTCCATTTAAGGTGCACGGTTGGCACCTAATCGTACAGTTCCTTGTAGGGACAGTGATTCCAGTGCATCCACTGACTCCACTCCCCATTAAGGCCTTCACCATTCACCTCAGTGGAGGGGCAAGCCGTGTGCACACCAAAGGGGGGAGGGTTGCAAGTGGGGAGTTCCGTGTGCCACTCAACTGAGTAGCAAACGGCTTTTGCTTCCAAGTACAAACGGAGTTCCACATCAGGCCGATAACTGTATGGTGGGACACTGCATGTCTATTACATCCACAAACGACACTTGTGAATTTCAACAAACTACTTGCATGTCATCTCTTCCTTTCTCTTTTAAAATGAAAAGCAACTCCTGAGGCACAACTCCAGTAAAACTTTTCATGCAATTCACTGTTAGTATTATGCACACACTTTGGGGTCGTCTCCTACAAACCACTCAGAGAAGGTACCCGTGGTGGGACAGAGTTGTCCTCACCTTCCACTTTCTCCAGCACTCCCTAAGACCTCCAAAAAGCTGGTGCTGTGGATGTGCCGTGAGGCGTGGGAGGGGGGTGCTGGACAGAGGTTGTTGTTGTTGTTCAGTCGCACAGTCGAGTCCGACTCTTCGCGACCCCATGGACCAGATCACGCCAGGCCTTCCGGTCTTCCGCCATCCTCTGAAGTTGGCTCAACTTCATGTTCGTTGCATCGATGACACTGTCTAACCATCTCATCCTTTGCCGTCCCCGTCTTCTTTGACCTCCAATCTTTCCCAGCATCAGGGTCTTCTCCAGTGAGTGCTCCCTTCTCATTTGGTGGCCAAAGTATTTGAGCTTCAGCTTCATTATCTGGCCTTCCAGGGAACAGTCAGGGTTGATTTCTTTTAGGATTGACTGATTTGATCTTCTTGCAGTCCAAGGGTAGTACAGGACAGAGGTAGTACAGGGCAAAAATACCCCTCCTCTTGCACGGATGAAAAGCTCATTGCCACCACGCAAGCAGAAACGATGCCAAAGGCGTAGAAAGATCCATTTTCAAAAGCAATTTGCACTCACTGTTCAATAGATTCAACCGGACGCGAATGGAATAGATTTTAAGTTGAAGTGTTCTGCATCACAATATGATCATGTGATGATCAGTTTTCAAGAAGAACATTCAAGCCATGGTTACGTGACACACAAAGCTACTTTTTACTGAATCAGACCACGGGTCCATCAAGGTCAGTATTGTTCAGCTCTCCAGGGTCTCAGGTTGAAGTCTTTTCACATCACCTATGACCTGATCTTTCCTGGGGATTGAACCTGGGGCCTTCTGCATACCCAGTGGATGCTCCACCACTGAGCCACGGCCCCTCCCCAAGGTTGTGCTTTGCAGAAAGATAACCCATAAACTGGTAACTCAGACAACAAGCACAAACGGGCATCTCACTATTTCATCTCGTACCTGCCGCTCTGAAGCTGGATGTGCAAGGAGGTAAAAGGCTCTACCCGAATGAGGTAATGCATGACCCCAGCGGCATTTGAGTAGTGAGTACCATAATGGAACTTGTCAACGATTCCCAGGGGATCTTCAAAATTCTCATATCTTAAAAAAAAGAAAAGAAAAAGATGTTTTCATAACTGTAAATTCAGTCAGGTTTTCAATGAATTAAGCAACTCTTACTGGAAACCCTACAGAACGGATTAATCTTTTCTGAAGTATTCTACAGCCGCTAATTACCATTCATGATGGGAAGATACTCAAAATTAGAGGGCTTCTTCTTTAAAAAAAACCTCTTTTGAAATGAAGAACAAAGTTTAAGTCCAGTGGCACCTTTAAGACCACCAAAGTCTTATTCTGGGTATAAGCTTTCATGTGCAGGCACACTTCTTCAGGTATAGGTAAAGGGTGGGGAGGATGTCTCTTTAAATGCCTTCTCCAAGCCCCACTGCTGTGGCAGCACAACTCAGCAAGTGAACTCAGAAGTTCACTTGCGAGTCGTGCCATGGTGGCAGTGGTGACTTGCAAAAGCTGTTTAAAGGGAACCCTTTAAATTGCTTTTGCAGGCTTGGACAGCACTTGTGTACGGTGCAGCCTGCAAAAGCCACTTAGAGGGAATCCATTAAATGGCATTTGAAGCCACACCACACATGAGTGATAACCAAGAGGCAAGGTCACCCAGAAGTGGTGACCTGGAAGCTGCGCCGCATCATGAACCAGTTCGTTGAACGGGAAGATTTGTGACCCCATGAACCACAAATCTTCATGAACTTCCATTTCCCCAGTCTGTACTGACCCCTAGTGTAGATCCTTGTGCTGTGGTGGGCAGCTGCTGCCAAACCAACATACAAAAAAGATCTGCACAGCCAATCAAATCTCCAATAGTCAATCAGAAGCCCTGCTGGGCAAAAGCCCTACCTAGTCCCACCCACTTCCTAAAAACACTGGGTGGGCTCCAGAAAAGGTGCTGGTGGGCACCACAGCGCCAACTGACACCCTGTGGGGGACCCCCGCCATAGATCCTCGCACAGGTGCCGTTCATAAAAGACTTCTACACAGGCACTCACAGAATAGACTTGGTAGTGCAATCATCTTCCTAAATTATATTTTTGAGAGTATTTGTTGATTTGTCCCCCCCCCCCCCTCCTTCAAACAGTTGGTCACCGGAAGGGCCCGATCCTGATCAACAACAATCGCAGCTGCTTCGGCATGTCAAAAAGGAACCAAAATCACTCATTGCCGCTGTGCTGCGGGCCCCATTGGGCCCAGGCCATCGAGGCGCTTTTCAAATGGCTAAGTTCTCCTCTAAAATGGGGTCCGTGGCCAAGGGTTGGTCCCACGGCTGCCATCACCTCTGGTTCGGCTCTTAGGATAAACACTCTGAGAGTGCACAAAACAAGAAAATGACAAGCAGTCTTGACTAAACTCTGTTTTAAATGAAATACCTTTCCTGAACAGCCTTGCTGTTCTTCTCATTTACCACACCGATGGGTTTGGACAGATCCCTGAACACAGCAGGATTATTCAGATCCAATTCTTCAGAAGTATAATCCCGTAGGATCCAGGGAAACTTGAAGTAAAAAAAAAAGGCATCCGTTAGAAGAAGAGTTGGTTTCTATACCTCACTTTTCTCTACACTCGGGAGTCTGAAAGCGGCTTACAATTCCCTTCCCTTCCTCTCCCCACAACAGGCCGAGAGAGTTCTGAGAGAATGGTGACTGGCCCAAGGGCATCCAGCAGGCCTCACGTGAAGAAGTGGGGAATCAAACCCAGTTCTCCGAATTAGGGTCCACCGCTCCTAATCACCACACCACACTGGCTCTCTTATTAGTATTCTGACAAAACATCACAACATTGTATGTACTCAAGTAAATGGAAGGGGTGGGAGTTACCACAGGATATTGCGCGAGGTCGTTGTAGGTTCGCCCTGCCATAGTATTCAGTTGAATGAGGTAGTCGAAGTTTGAGATCTCTCTGTTCACCCATTTCTAAAGATAAAGAAAAGGCAATCACCACACCACAAAGATGGTTTCACACTAAACTGAAAGTTGCTAAAGACTCTCAACCTGCAAAGGGAGAAGGAAGCAGACAAGACGCAGGCCTGTTTGGGTAACACCAAACTCTGAGAATTGTGGTCCTATGGAAAGGACTAGGGGTCTGTTAAAACAAGACCTTTCCTTTATTAACAGTGAGCTCCTTTGACCAGAGGTCTTGAGCCATACAATAAAATCAGAGTTCATATGTTAAAACAAGTCCTCAGAATGTCAGCAGTGCCCACATGGTTTGGGTGATGACAGTGTAAACAGGGAGCCCTGGTATTCAAGGATATCTGAACCACTGAACCAATTTAGAACTTGGCTAAAAAATTAAAGGCTCAGATTTTACACAAGTTGAAAAGTTCTTCAGCCCTAAAAGAAGGCCTGTGTGGTACGACGACAAGACAGTCTTGGTGCCGGGGATAAGTTATTCGTGGTTCGAAGAAGCAAGGGTACTGACAAAGGTCTCTTTTCACTCACGAACTGTCTGAGAAGCAGGGTAGCGACCAGAACAGTCAGCTGAAGAGGAACTACTGCTTGAAGCAACATGCAAAGGTAGCCAGGATGAAGATGAAAGGGGACCGGCCAGGGACTGCTAAATCTCACTTAAGCCCTTTCTTCACTTGTTCATGTGAAAAAGACCCTGCCTCAAGCAGAGGTTGCCAATTCACATGCAAAAGCCTTCTGTTCTCAAGGAGGTGTGGCAAAGGACCCATGGAGCATTCACACAGGAGCACATGAAAGAGAGTTTTGTATGAGGAATAGCAGCTTGGCCATTTGAACTCAGAGGCTGGAAAAAACCATCCCCCAAGAGATCAGGTAACACTCATGAGTACCTGATGCCACACTCTGAATTGAAGCAGGAACGCCAGTGGGCACAACTGTTGGTACCTGCCTCCTCCTTCCATGTCCCCGGGTAAGAACCAATCTAATTTTGCTCGCCGCCCCAGAAGAAAATGGAAGGACCACACACACCCCAGTCTCTTAGCAGATGTTCAAAGCAGACATTGAGGTTTGTGTGTGAGGTAACATATTGTGTTCATCCAGGCCTGACTCTGATTATTTGATACTGCTGGAATACTATGCTGATATACTTCATAAACCAGTTTAATTTTTAATTCCAGCTAATATATTTGATGGTTTGTCATGAATCCCGAAAGAGCCTGACTCATTATGAATTGTTTGAAGGAGTGGAGCACTGTGTAATAAAAGATCCCTGTGATTAGTTCACTCCATGATTCATCAATTGACAAAAACTTCTCACATGCAAGATTCGCCAATGTGTTTTTCTGAGGGAAATGCCTACATGAAATCGCTTAGGAGCAGAAATGTGAGGTAAAAGTTGAAGTAAAAGCTAGCTCAGAAGCATCGTGTAGCAGAGGCAAGAAAGGAACTGCCAGAAAGTTGAAGTAAAAGCTAGCTCAGAAGCACCGTGTAGCAGAGGTAAGAAAGGAGCTGCCAGAGAAGAAAAAGAGATTGGATTTATACCCCACCGTTCACTACCCGAAGGAGTCAGAGTGGTTTATATCCCTTTCCCTTCCCTACAACAGGCACCCTGTGAGGTAGGTGGGGCTGAGAGAGCTATTTCAAGAACTGCTCCTGAGAGAACAGCTCTGAGAGAACTTGTCACTGACCCAAAGCCACACCAGCAGCTTCATGTGGAGGAGTGGGGAATCAAACCCGGTTCTCCCAGATTAGAGCCCGCGCTCCTAACTACTACACCAAACTGGCTCTCATGTCTCCCCTCTAGTGGTCACAGAAAACTACCTCCTGCCCCAATGGAAGAAATCCTCAGCCAAGTGAGACCGCTTTGTCCTAGACAGAAATTTCACAGGACATAGATAACCAGTGAGTAAGGCAATGGGAACCAATCCTGTACACTCTGCAATTTAGGGGTTGTAGCCCTCAGCTGTGTGGACTACAAGAGAAGCTGGATTATTCTGCTACATAAAGGAAGTTTCTCTGGGTTTGTGAGGCTTCTTTAAAGGACCACGACTACATAAAGCTAATTCCCATCATAGGACATTAACTGAAAATAAGTTGCCCAAGGGGTTCCTGGAAATATCCTACCTGTGTAAGTCCCGAAGCTTTAAATAATTCTTGCGGCGATCTGGTCCCACTAATATTCGGGGAGCAAAGAGACAGAATTCGGCTATATACTTTGTTTCTTGCCTATAAGAAAGCAGATTCACTGGATAACAAATCTAATAGAACGCCAAGTTGACCATTTTGCAAACAAGGGACAGTTCCTTTTCTGTAACTGAATCATCTTTACATCAGTTCAGCCAAACATTATGTCTAGCTGAAGAAATAAATGTTCAGTTTAAAGGCCATTCTTATTAATCAGGTTCAGAGGCTGATGTTTAGTAGCCGATGATAACAAAATAGAGCCAATGAGCTGTATCTTCCGCTTTTCTCACTGTAGCTCCCTCTGAGGGCACCGCGTGTCTATTCTATAAATCGTTTTCAGCCCCTCAGAGCCCATACATCTTTATGCAACTGTGAAATGCTGACCCCCCCAGTACAGTGATAAATCTATTGAGAGGTTCAGCAAGCTGACTCAGGCGATGCCTTTCACACCACATGGCGGGTCCGTCACAGTCATAGGGCGGTGTTCTTAAGAACCTATTCTTGTGAACGGATTCAACACAGGCACTGTGTAGCAGCCCTGACCTGGATGGCCCAGCCTAGCCCGATCTGTCACATCTCAGAAGCTAAAGAGGTTCGGCCCTGGCTAGTACTGGGATGGGAGACCTGCAAGGATGCCACAGAATCCTGGAACCACACAGAGTCGGAAGGGGCCAGACAGGCCATCAAGTCCAACCCCCTGCTCAATGCAGGATCAGTCTAGAGCATCCCTGACAAGGGTTTGTCCAGCCGCTGCCTAAAGACTGCCAGTGAGGGGGAGCTCATGATCCCGCTTCCTAATATCCAGCCAGCACCTTCCCACCCTTAATTTACACCCATGATTGCGAGTCCTCTCCTCTGCGGCCGACAGGAACAGCTCCCTGTCCCTCCTCTCAGTTTCAGCCCTTCAGATACTTCAGGAGAGCAGTTGTGTCCCCGCTCAACCTCCTCTTCTCCAAACTGAACATTCCCAAGTCCCTCAGCCTTGCCTCACAGGGCCTGGTTTCCAGGCCCCACCCGATCATCCTTGTCACTCTCTTCTGGACATGCTCCATCCTGTCCACATCCTTTTTGAACGGACAGCCCCTCAAATACTTCAAGAGAGCCATCCTTTCCCCCCCACCGCAACCTCCTCTTCTCCAGACTGAACATTCCCAAGTCCCTCAGCCTTGCCTCACAGGGCTTGGCCTCCAGGCCCCCGGTCATCCTCGTCGCTACAGAGAGGCCGGGTCACTACGCGGAGGCAGGCAATGGCAAACCACCTCTGAACGTCTCTTGCCTTGAAAACCCAACCAGAGGTCACCATAATAAGTTGGCTGCGACTTCACAGCACTTCCTACCACCACCGCTGTGTAGCTACACCACCTCATTCGCTATCCGTATTCAGTCAAACAGGGTGACAGAAATAATCCGACCTCTCTGTCGGGCTTGTCTGTATGACACTCACGTTTCCAAACCTCTGCTT
This sequence comes from Gekko japonicus, assembly GCF_001447785.1. Lineage (NCBI taxonomy): Eukaryota > Metazoa > Chordata > Lepidosauria > Squamata > Gekkonidae > Gekko > Gekko japonicus. The sequence goes on from NW_015163627.1 coordinate 459,186, forward strand.
ATCCCATCCACACTGCACAGTAGTGGATGCTCATCATCTCGTGATGAGCTGAAAGGCCTTTGAGGCTCCCCCCAGAGTGGGCCTGGCAGGTGCCACTTTTTATAGCCCCGCCTGGAATGCTGGGATTGCACAGCTGAGCCGAATCCTTCCAGAAGAACCGTTTCCACAGCCCTCTTCACAGTGACGCCATTGCCCAAAAGCCGATTTGTGAAAGAAATGCGTTATAAGGACTCCACCCCATAAGCGTTCCGAATACGGGTCCCTGTTAAACCACATACCTCCTTTTTAAAATTCAGGAAGTAGTTAGTCTGGTCAATAAAGAAGATCTCCAAGGCCGACCTTCTCAAGTTATAGCGACGTAAGTGAACCTCTCGTATCTGAGAAAGGGGCCATTTGAAATCAAAACCGACTCCTGCAAACGGAAGGGATTTCGGTCATTGTTCTGAAATATGTTGACAGACAGCTATCGCTAAGCCTTCTTTAAGTCTATTGACTTGGCACAGAAAACAAACACCGGCCGAAAGTCATTCTAGAGACCGTACAGAACTCTGCTGGACGTTTTTCTCCACAGTTCTAAAATCAACAGCAGGCTTTTCTTTTAACGGTGCAAAACCAGTGGCGTTAACAGCGCAATCCTGTGCAGTTATACCAGTCTAAGCCCTCTGCAATCCATGGGCTCAGATAGGAGTAATTTTGCACAGGATAGCCCCGTAAGTTTGTCAGTTCTCAAAATAAAACACTCTCCCAGACTGACTGGAACTCTCAAAACAGTCTAGCAATGGAGCATGTGATTTTTGGCAGCTTAGCATTTTAATCCAAACCACATAGGCACTCGATAAAATAAGTTACCTCACGAGACAAGGGTTATACAGCTTAATGTTTAAAATTACCTTAGAAGAGACAAAGATCTATCACCTTATGTCAAGCCATTCATCCATCTGGCTCAGTGGTTTCCCAAGGTCTCACACAGAATCCCTCCTGGGCCAAGTACCCAGCATCCTGTTTTAGTCAAAGATGCCAGGAATACCACTCATGATGACCTCCTCACCACTGAGCTACGGTCACTTATCAACTTACTACAATCAAGATTCAACTTTGTGAATGTAAGATTCAGAACTCTGCTTTGGAACCAATGACATTCTGAGGACTCAAGTCTCTCTCATCTAAAAGATAATTCAAAAACCTGTTTTTGTGCAGCAGGTATATTCAGCACGACTCTCAAATACACAAGGGAAGGACATATAAGCTAAGCGCATAGCGCCATCTATAGCTTTAGATAAGGCACAGGTGTTGTACAACTTCACCAGTAACAAGAAGATAGAGCCTCACCAGTCACAGGAGGGAAAAATTAAGACCAAGGCTGATGGCGCAAAATCAGGTTAAAATATATTTAATTACTCGGTTAAATTTGCAAAAATTCCCTACGCGTTTCGCCAACAGGCTTTGTCGGGGGAATCTGTTCGTCTTGCAGCAGTTCGTCGAAAAGAGCAGAGATCAGATCCCAAAGAAGCGTACAACATTCTCCTCTTTGCTTTATCCTCACAACCACCCGGATGAGGTAGGTTAGGCTGACAGTGCGTGACTGGCCCCAGGTCACCCAGTAAGCTTCTATGGCTGAGCAGGGAGTCGAACCTGGGTCTCCCATGTCCTAGTCTAACACTCTAATCACTATATGTCACTGGCTGTGACATCCCAAGCCCCACCACCTACGCTTGATAGTAAGTGCTGAGCACATGGAAAGAGATCGGTGCCAGGGGCAGAGTGCCTCGTGAAACACCTTGCGTTAGGACACTCCATGGAATGGCGCGATGCCCCTTTTCTTTTTTAAATACAGGAGTGCATCGGGTGAGTGGTTCTTTCCCCACAAGCTAGCAGAAGGCCGTACAACTGCCCATCTTTTCTTGTCCTGTGGTGCAGGACGCCGCCCGGGTTCTTTCGTGCTGAACTCTCAACTATCAAGCTTCTTATATTTTCCTTGTACTATTGAGTGGAATCAACTCAAAAAGCAGGGTGAGAAAGGATAGGACCACAGAAGCATAGAGTTGGAAGGGACCTCCAGGGTCATCTAGTCCAACCCCCTGCACAGTGCAGGAAATTCACAAATACCTCCCACCCCACCCCCGGTGACCCCTGTTCCATGCCCAGAAGACGACAAAAAATGTCCACGATCTCCAGCCAAACTGGAGATAGTCAATTGGCCATATAGTCCTTAAAGGGCTCAAGAAAGACAGCCACAACTTCGGGGGCAGGGAGGCGGTTACCTTCTTCTTTCTCGGTGCTGCTGTCATAGAAATAAATGTGCTGGTTGGTGACCTCCAGTCTCCCAGGGATCGCATCGATTATAGTGATGAGTTCGCAGTCTTCGGACAGCACGAGCTTCTCTTTCTGACTCTGTTCTTCTTTCTCGTCCCTGCGAGAGCAAATGGCGAGTGACAAGGCTTGGCTGAATGCAGAGCTCAAATAGCATTACAAAAAGAAGGAACACAAGGATCTTAGGAAACGCCTTTCTTTAGTTGTTCTGTTTCTTATCACTGCTGTTCCTCCTAGGAGCTCAGAGAGCCTGTCTCCTTGCCTGATCCCTGTGAAATAGGATAAAGGCTAAGAGAATGCGGCTGGCCCGAGGTGAAAAAACGAGGTGACAGAAGAAGAAGATGAAGAGAAGAAGAGATGGGATTTACACCCCGCCCTTCACTATCTGGAGGAGTCTCAGAGCAGTTTACAATC
>NW_015163627.1:462382-462515 GCF_001447785.1 Gekko japonicus
TCATGACAAACTCATTGGGTGACCCTAGGCCAGTCACACTCTCTCAGCTTAACCTAAACTCACAGGGCTGGTGTTGAGGATAAAATGGAGGGAGGGAGACACCCCACCCACGTCACCTTGAGCTCCCTGCAGG
>NW_015163627.1:462819-474782 GCF_001447785.1 Gekko japonicus
GCGGGGTATAAATTTGAAGAAATAAATAAATAAATAAATAAATAAAAAAAACATGAAACACTAAATAAATCAGTATTAGCTTTGTAACTGATTTTAAACCTGGGCATCGCCAGTCTTGTTCCAACACTCTAAGCCAGGGGTCAATGCAGCACCCATGGTGCCCACTGACAGGCTTCCTGGCACCTGCCGAGGGTTTTAGAGAGTGGGATCTTCACCAGTCACGCAGTTCTATTCGGCAGAAGCGCTTGGGCTGGAACCCCAAGCGCTAAGCCGAGAGGCTTTGGGCTGGTGTCTCCCAGACAACGGCTCCTCGTGCTGTCTAGCAAACCTCTTCTGAAAGCACAGGGACTATCAAAAGCAGCTGGTGAGATAGAGCAGTGTTCATTTTTTTTAAAAAGCAAGAATCGTATTGTCCATGTACCCAAACAGTAAAGGGATGCCCCAAGGTTAACTCTTTGGCTTCCGGCCTTGGACCCTCCATGCTGTCCTACGTACATGTTTGTGCTGGGCGCCGCATCTTCGTCTGGCAGTTCAAGTACATCCTCTTCCACATCGCTGACTTTCACTTGCTTCACCGCCTCCAGGAGAAGAGCCTCACTTGAGGGCTCGGCCTGCTGCACTCCTGGGGAGAGGGAGGGACACGGCCTAGTGAAAGGAAGTCATCTGCGCATCACTACAGTTTTTACTTATTTGTACCCCTCTTTTCTCTGCAGCTGAACTGCAGGCTGTGGAAGGTCAGTAGTTCAGCAGTTCGAGACCCGGGTGCCGCATGATGGAGTGAGCTCCCATCTCTAGTTCCAGCTCCTGCCAACCTAGCAGTTCGAAAGCAAGAAATTGCAAGTAGATAAATAGGTACCACTTCAGTGGGAAGGTAACAGCGTTCCGTGCACCTTGGTGTCTAGTCATGCTGGCCACATGACCACGGAAACGTCTTCGGACAGCGCTGGCTCTTCGGCTTGGAAACGGAGATGAGCATCGCAACCCTAGAGTCGGATTCGACTGGCTTTCGAGCAAGGGAACCTTTACCTTTTACCTTTCTCTCCAGTGGGGACCCAAAGCAACTTTTTTTTAACTTAATTTTAATCATGCAACATTACGTAACATTACAATATCCAGAAAAACCACTGCATTACATATAAAGCTTTTCAAACAGATTTTAAGAAATATTTACAATAACATGACATAAACTTGCATTGTGTGGAAATTACCACCAAGCAGACGAATACAACTTTAAAACAAATCATATGTTAGTACAGGGGATTGTTAGGTAAAATATCATTTTTCAATCATGTAACTTATAACTGGAAACCAAACAGCTGCAATTTTTTTCTTATAGTTCACCGGAGATGCATTCGATGTTTTGAAAGTAATTGAAAGTAATCCCATATCTGGTTATACCACGCTTGCAAGGAGGGAGGCTTTTTATCTATCCATTTTTTTGCTATTAGAATGCGAGCTATTGAAATTAAGATTGAAATTAGTTCCTAATGCTTTTTCTTTTTTGCAGTGTCAGGCCACTTTTCCAAGAGAAAAAATTCTGGAGTGTCAGTTAAGTCACTATGAATAATTTCTTTAATTTATTGCTTTATTGTTCCCCCAAATTGTTGAATCAAAGGACAATACCAACAACAATGCATAAAATCTGCCACCTGTCCACAGTGTTTCCTGCATATAGGTTTTAAAGATGTATTAATACGATCTAACCTAGTTGGTGGTAAGTACCCCCTTGTCAATAATTTAACAGCTTGAAAATGGATAGGGAGTATTTTTGATGTATTGCAAACTGCACTCCAAATCAAAGACCAATCTTTATCAGAGTAGAAGAGAAGAGAAGAGATTGGATTTATACCCCACCCTTCACTACCCAAAAGAGTCTCAGAGTGGCTTACAAACTCCTTTCCCTTCCCCTCCCCACAACAGACACCCTGTGAGGTGGGTGGGGCTGAGAGAGCTCTGACAGAAACTGCTCTTTTTCAAGAACAACTCTTATCAGAACTACGGCTTGCCCAAGGTCATCCAGCAGGTTCAAGTGGAGGAGTGGGGAGTGGGTTCAAACCCGGTTCTCCCAGACTAGAGTCTGCACACTTAACCACTGCACCAAACTGGCTCTTAGTGTGAGGATCAGTTTGCCATTGTTTCTGATATAATGTGATAAGGTTCTTCTTCTATTTTGTTAATGAATTTATAACAAGCTGTTATAGCTCCCGGAGATTGCTCTTCTGAATCTTTCAAGAATGTTTCAAATTGAGTCAAGGGCCTCTTTCTTGTTTGTTGTAATGCTGGTGATTCCAAAAGGTGTTTTATTTGTAAATACTTGAACCAGTGAATCTTTTGTTTCATTTTTTGTTCTAATCTTGCTTTCTCTATTATCTCATCATTGTCTAATAAAACCCAAAGCAACTTACAATATCATTCTCCCTCCTCTATTCTATCCTCACTACAAATAATAATTATAACAATAATAATTATCGTATGGCATCGTGTGCAGTATAGCCAGGAGGTCCTAAAATTGTCTGGCAGCCTAGAGTTCTAGCTCTTTTAATGTTATGCACCACGGGGTGGAGAGCTAGACTTGTTTTGGGGGCTGAGAGAGCTCTGAGAGAGCTGTGACTGGCCCAAGGTCACCCAGCTGGCTTCATGTGGAGGAGTGCAGACTCGAACCCGGTTCTCCAGATTAGACTCCGTCACTGTTAACCACTACACCACGTTGGCTCCCTCACTACAAACACCCTGTGAAGTAAGTTAAGCTAAGAGAAACTAATCGTGACAAAGGCAACCCAGGGAACTTTCATGGAAGAACAGGGATTCGAACCTGGGCCTCCCAGATCCTGCTCTGACATGCTAACCACTACACCACACTGGATCAATGAATGAGTGATCTTACTGGTGGAGATGTGCCCCATCCAAATAACCGTGCCCCATCCAAACAACCAGGCCTTAAAATCATGTGAGTCTATTTAGCTTTATAATATTTATTATATGAAAATGGAGGGGGGGGGGGAGACACACACCACATATTAGAACAAACTACAGAAACATCTCCAGGCGCTGAAAGTAAACCCAGATCGGTGAGGAACTGTGACACAAATACTTAAAGCATCAGTTTATAAACACAACCACGACTAGATCTCACCTAGGTTATCCCTCAGGGCACTGGCATCCTGGTGAGAGTTGAAACTGTAATTCTGCACTAATTTAAGCCTCATCCGTGAGTAGTTCTCCATGTTGGAAAGCTTCCAGTGAACTGGGCTCAGTTTCCTGATGAAAGGAATATATGCCAAATGAACTAAAAATACCTCAGGAGTACGACATAACGATTAGGACAGTTTCTCTTGGGGAAAAAAAGAATGAGGAAAAGAAACATCTATTGCGAGTAGATTTTGAAGAAACAAGCTGCATACAGGTCTATAGGAGGGTAGGAGACGCTGCCCCCGACATCTGTACGAGGGGACCCCGTTACAGGGGGAAACGGCATGGCTCTCTCTTGGTATGATCAGCTCCCTCCCAGGAGGGATGATGACAGACGAGGACCGAGAAAGGGCAGGAGGGAATCAGCACAACACTTCTCAAAAAGGATGCGAGAGCAATGGATTCAATTGGCTATCATCTATGAAAGTCAATCCTTATTGGACAGACTTGAGGACTCCAAGGGTTGACCGTGACACGTCAAAATGTAAACCACCAATCAGATTTACAGAACGAATCTCCAGTTTTGCTAAGCCACTAATCTACCACTTGAGAGGGAAGGCAGCATGGTACAGCCTGAGCTTGTCAGATCTCGGGAGGTAAGCAGGGTCAATACTTGGATGGGAGATTACCACGGCAGGCTCTGTAGAGGAAAGCAATGGCAGACCATCTCTGCTTCTCACTCGCCTTGAAAGCCCCTTGCTGGGGTCACCAGAAGTTGACTGCGACTTGACAGTACTCAGGGGTCCTTTCCTGCAGGAGCGCACAGGAGCGGAGCTCCGGCAGTAAGGAGCCCAGGGGGCGGGCACATGCAACAAGCCCCACTCCCTGCTCCCAGCAGCCCTCAGTTGGGCCACGAGGAGCAAGAAGCAGCCAGGTAAGTTGCAGAGCCCGCCCCCCCCAGCCCGCCTTCAGGTACAAGCTCTCCCTCCTCTGTGAGGGCAGATCTGCTCGATACCCCCCTCCCCCAGTAGCTAGCGATCCAAAACAATCCAGTGGAGCCTGAGCGGTGGGTGTTGCCTTCTGACACACTTCCCATGATGTCAGAGCGTGTGGCATATGCAAATAAGTTATGCTAATAAGTTATGCTAATGAGCTCCTGCACCTCTTTTTCTACGAAATGACCCCACTTACCTACCACTTAACTATCTTCTTGCCGCACAAGGGAATGCCAATGACTGGGATTGTCCCAGACATGTGAATGCTAACCAGAATTGCTTGGATAATTCAGTTAGGAATTTAATTATCCAGCCTAACTAGGTGACAAAATTAAGACTGTTGAATCTTGTGGGTGGGTAGGTGCCTTTCTAAACTGTACTTCTCAGCAAGAAACTGAACTTTCTATCCTAAACTGTACTTATCTAGTAAAATCTCATTGGGGATTTTACTAGACCTGTTCCAGTCCTTATAAGCAAGTGAAACTTGCATGAAAGAACAGGCAAGTACTTAAGTGTGACATAAAGATAGGAAAGGTTATAGACAGACACAACGTGGCACAAAGGAGCGAGAGAAATAGATTCCTTCCTCCTACCTTTCAGCCCAGGGGCCCTGCTCACAGGTGAGGTAGAGTCTGGCCGCTCTCCACTGCCTTAGTGTCGCTGTGTGCTGATTGTTCAGTTGTTTCACCATGCTGTTGTAACGCATGTTTTCCTGCCGGGACCGTCGGTTAAAGGGCTCCACGAAGAACTCCTAGGGCAAAAGTGGTAAGTGAGTCCTCAACAGAATCATAAACACAAGTGAGGCGATGAAATGACATCGAGATCATTTGCATGAAGTTTAAGAATCTCCAGCTTCCTATTCCAAAATCACAAAAAGAAGAAGAAATAAAGGAGCATAGCACAGAACCAAGAGTATTCTGCTGCGTAATTATCCCAATGGAGATCTAGATCTAGAGAGAGACCCGTTCAGACAGCACATCTGCCCTAGCCTCAAACACAGAGATATCTGAGCAGAGCTGGAAATGCGATCCTAACAAGAGGCTGTTTTAGCACAGAACCATCAGTAGTGTAGGAAACAAAGTAATAGTGCCATAAAATAACTGAAATAGAACATTATTATGTTGTGAATCTAATCTTGTTTTAGTCCTCAAAATCTATTTAAAAGGTTTAAAAGGAGACGTACTAAGGAAGGGCTTTTACGTTACAGGATGGTAAAAGCACGTCTTATATGACATATTCATGTAGGTACACTTAATTTATTGTGAACAGATTAAGTTCAAAAAGGTTAACTTGTTAACAGCTTCAAGCGCGGGTAAGAGACAGAAGAAGTGAGCTCCTATAATTTAAAGAGGCAAACCACCAATTTCTAGTCAGCCCTGCCACGACAGGAAGCTCTGCCATGACAAGGTTTTTACAGCAGAAAAGGAGATAGGGAATGGGCAACATTATCCCCAACCCCCGCTAACTTTTGTTTGCAGGAGAAATGTTGTTTGAAATCACCATCCCAACTGCGGGACAAAGCAGATCCGTGGATTTAAAGATCTCGCTGTTAAGATCAGCGAAGCCTGCCTTTAAAATCACTCTGTGTGACATGCACACAGAACAAAGAGGAGATGGGAACTATCTTACCCCCCTCCCCCTCTTTCCTGCTTTAAGAACCTTTCCCTTATCCTCCCAATTTTTCCATTGCAACAAGACAGGACTCCTGGAAGCAGGCGAGTATAAACCGAAACATACCTACCTACCTCCAAGTAATTAAGAAACTATCTTTATATTCTTTCTGTATATCTAAAGGACTCTTGAGTGCATGTTAAACGAGAGACTGATTATTTTGTATGTGTGAACTCGAAATCCTTCAGTAAAAGATTATTCTGTTTTGGAAAAACACCCGTGTGGTCTCCATTACTGGAACTCTGAGTTCAGACACAACCCCGGTATAGTGGGCCAGAGCTCACGTTAAAATTATAGTTAGCCATTTGCTGTAGATAAAGCATTTGGCGTAACAGTAAGATAAAACAGAACACAAGCAAAGGCCAAAGCAGCTCAACACAAAGATGTATCTAGCCTAGCCAAAAGTGATGTCCATCTCATCTGGCTACCATCAGGTGGACCAGGGACCCTCCTGGCACAGCAGTGATGATATCGGAAGAACCTCTTTGAAGTTCATGCAGGCTGTGAAACAAACAAGGGCGTCACCTGGAATTTGAGCTTGCTCTCTCCTCGCTCCCGCTCGCGTCTATGGATGTTCACCATCAACGTCTCATAACAGTCCTTCCAATACACTGCCATGCGTTCGTGGCCGTCGCTGAAAGTACTGACCTCGTACTGCTTCATATTCGGAATAATCTGGAGCACAAAAGGTCAGGGAATAATGGGCTGGGTTAAATGTAAAAAAAAAATTCAATTGCCTTGGAAGCACAGAAAGATTTATGTAGTATCCCCGATCCTCCATGTTTTCCGGTTAAGAGAAAATGCTGTTTAGACAAATTACAAAGAGGATCTGACTCCAGTGCTAACAAGAGAAAGAAATTTTACTTACAAAAATAGAAGCACTTCTTACATGACATGTTCATGTAGGTACCTTTAATTTGTTATGAATAGATTAAGTTCAAAAAAGCTAACTTGTTACAGCTCCAAACCCAGGTAAGAGAGAGAAGAAGAGAGGTCCTATATAAGATGAAGCCGAAGGCGAGCAATGGCCAAAGCAGCTCAGCATCTAACTGATGGGGGGGGGGCCCGCAAATGCCAAGGGTACCTGAGTGAATTCTCTTAACCCTTTCCCTCCCAGAACCCCTTGCATGCAGAGTTACAATATCCAACCTAATGAACCCCTCGTCTTGCTGCCGCACTAGCCAAAGAAACCCAGCGGCAAAAGGGTTTCATGACTTACGTATTTATCAATATAAACCTTCCATTCTTCAGTGTTGCAGTAGTCCTGGAAATCCTCAAAAAACGAGGGGCTTCCGTTGGTGGACGGCAAGGACGGCAAGTGCAAATTCATGAAGAGGAGCTCGTAGATCTTGGAAATGAGCGTTCGGACGAGCGGAATCAAAAAGGAGTAGGTCTCTGTCTTTTCTTGGATCGACCGACTCAGGATGCCTTCCAGCCGGCCCAGGAGGTAGCAGGACTCTGCCTGGTTGTCCAGCACTTTGGTCTGAAGGAGGGTGTTCAGCTTGGCGGCCGCCATCGCACAGACCTGGAGGAAGAGAACGGTGTACCTAATTTATTGATTATTTACTTGGCTTATATTCTGCCTTTCTCCCCCGTGGAGATCCAGAGCCAGTTTGATTCCCCACTCCTCCTCCACGTGCAGCTGCTGGAGTCACCTTGGGTGAGTCACAAGTTCTCTCCGAGCTGTTCTGTCAAGAGCAGTTCTCTCAAGGGCTCTCTCGGCCCCACCTACCTCACAGGGTGTCTTGTTGTGAGGAGGGGAAGGGAAAGGAGATTGTAAGACACTCTGAGACTCCTTCGGGTAGTGAAGGGCAGGGTATAAATCCAATCTCCTCTTCTTCTTACATCATTCTCCTCTCCTCCACTTTACCCTCACAACAACCCTGTGAGGTAGGTGAGGCTGAGAGTGTATGAGTGGCCCAAAGTTACCCCCGCAAGCTTCTATGGAAGAGTGAGGATTCGAGCCTGGGCTTCCCATATCCTAGTCCAGTGATGGCGAACCTTTTAGAGACCGAGTGCCCAAACTGCGACCCAAAACCCACTTATTTATCGCAAAGTGCCAACACGGCAATGTAACCTGAATACTGAGGTTTTACTTTAGAAAAAACAACTCATACATTAACAAACAAAGTAAGGAAAGCAATCCCAAATGCTTTCATTTACTTAAAATTATTTGGAGAATTCCACACTTTAATGACAGTCTAGGCCTGGCTGGGGCGATGGCACGCGTGCCCACAGAGAGGGCTCTGAGTGCCACCTCTAGCACCCGTGCCATAGGTTCGCCACAGTTTAACCACTACACAACTCTGGATCTCAACAGTGTGAGACAGCATGCTAAAACCACCTCCCAAAGCCACTGTGCTTATTGTCCTTTACTGTAACAATAGCCTGCCTTTCTCCTACCAAGAAACCACGGGAGTTGCACGTGAGCTTCCCCAGCAGTTTTCCATTCGATGCTGGTTTTCCATTCGATGCCAGACCTGCTTAGCTCCACCCACCTTCAGGCCACACCCTCGAAAAATGCAAACCACGCCCTGAACTGTATAGCCCAGGCCAGCCTGATCTCGTCAGATCCCGGAAGCTTAAGCAGGGCCAACCCTGGCAAGTCTTTGGATGGGAGACCTCCAGAGAATACCAGGGCCGGGAGACCAGAGGCAGGCGATCGAGCCACTTCCCTGAATGTCTTCCATGCCCCAGTAGGAGTCGCCAGAGGGAGGGAGGGAGGGAGGGAGGGAGGGAGGGAAGTCATATACTGGGAATCTTGCTGGTCTTTAAGGTGCTGCCTGACTCAAATCTTGCCAGTGGATTTGTTACTTATGAACGAATTACGTTCTTAGCCCAGTCCTCTTTCGGAGGCCTCAGGATGGCGCATGTGGTAATGACTGGTCCATGGTCACCCAGTAAACTTTGCAGCTGGGCTGGGATTGGAACTCAGGACTCCCTGCCTTAAGTACAAGACCATGCAGGCTCAGGGTGTTCTATCCTTTTTTAAACAAACACACACACAAAATAATCTTAGTGGACAACTGTGCAACACGCGTGATGACGCAACGTACCTGTAAGTTATCTTGCCCGATGAAGCCAAGGAGCATCTGGACCTGGACGTGGTAGAGCTTCGTGCACTCCGGGCCAGAGGAATACCAGACCGACAAGGAGTCCATCAAGGTCACCAGCTCTTCCAAGAGCTAAGCGAACCGGTGGAAGCAGGACAAAGGAGAAATGGAGAAAACAGCTCAGGGGTGGGGAAATAGCTCTGAATAGGCGAGCGATGCCTCCTGAGGCCCATGAGACATCCAGAGGAGCGATGTACAGTTTGAGACCCTTTCACCAGGGCTCTTTGTGTAGAAAAAGCCCAGCAGGAACTCATTAGCATAATAGGCCACACCCAACAGCAAAATCTATTAGCATATTAGGCCACACCCTGATAGCACCACTCATTAGCACATTAGGCCACACCCCCATGTCACCAGAAGTGTGGTCATCCAGCCACACCCACCTTTCACTTCTTATTCTGTTTACCTTGTTTGTTGTCAAAACCCAGGGCCTTTTTTGTAGCAGGAACTCCTTTGCATGTTAGGCCACACACCCCTAATTTAGCCAATCCTAATGAGTCTCTGCTATTGGGTGTGGCCTATTATGCTAATGAGTTCCTGCTGGGCGTGGCCAACTCGGGAGCCAGCCGGAACTCCATTCCTGTGCGTTCCTGCCCAAAAATAGCCCTGCCTTTCGCATTTTACGCCCTCCCCAATAGAGTGAATGCAGTTGATGGGCAGGGATCAACATGGGTGGATCTCTTTGATTTTCAAATGCATTGCTGTGAAGTGCAGCCAATCACAGAGGGAAAACAAAACTAATTCTGGAGCTGCCTCTGGTCTGGGTGGAGAAAAGATGCAGAAGAATAGTTCAAAATAAAGAAAGTTAACTTTTCCTCTCACAGAAAGCTAACCCAACCCATTCCAGAAGTTAGTTCTCACAGAAGGATGACATAAATGATATTGCCAAGTAAAGCTATTAGGCTAGGACTTATTTTGGAACATCTTTTGAGAGAGTGGCAGCATTCATTTGCTTCAGTCTTACCCACGTATTCACTACAATTAATTCACTCATGTTCCAGTACACATAAGGGAATGTGCAAAGGCCGTTGTGTCCTTTACTGAAAAGAACAGAGAAGTTCTTGGGAACAGGAGAGCTCCACATGTTTGGCTTCCTGTCACTGCAATAAAATTGTCTGATCAGGGCACAAAACTGAACATAAGAACGTAAGAAAAGCCCTGCTGGGTCAGACCAGTGGTCCATCCAGTCCAGCATCCTGTCTCACACAGCGGCCAACCAGTTCCTCTGGAGGGCCAACAAGAGGTCATAGAGGCCGAGGCCTTCCCCTGATGTTGCCTCCTGGCAGTGGGATTCAGAGGATTAGTGCCTCTGAATGTGGAAGTTCCTCTCAGTCACCAGGGCTAGTAGCCACTGATAGACTTATCCTTTATCCTTTATGAATTTAACTAATCCCATTTTAAAGCTGTTTATTCCTGAGGCCATCACTACATCCTCTGGCAGTGAATTCCACATTTTAATCGTTCTCTGTGCAAAGGAGTATTTTGTTTTGTCCGGCCTGAACCTACTGCCCATCAGCTCCACTGGATGCCCTCGAGTTCTAGTATTTTCAGAGGGAGAAAAAATTCTCTTTGTCACCTCTCTCCTCCTCATGCATAATTTTATAAACCTCCATCATGTCCACCCTTAGTTGTCTCTTTTCTGAACCGAAAAGTCCCAGACTCTTCAGCCTTTCCTCACAGAGGGAAGGTGCTCCAACCCCCCAATCATCTTGTTATGCTATGTTAAAATAGAATTAGCTATATTTTGACGTGGTATATTCATAGGTAAGTATCCCTGAGGCCTAAACAGGAAGTGGGGAAGTTTACCCACAGTTCCCGTGAGACCACTCTGATATCCCCCGAACGAGCAGGCACCAAGGGGAATGTTATCAAGCAGCTCTCAGGCCACCAGACAGGAAACAGGATTTGCCACTTCATGGTGGTGTGGAAAAGATTTCAGATTTGTTTACTAAGCAAGATTCCTGCCTTAGAGAATGTGTTCAGAACCCAAGAAATGTTTTAGACATCAAAATACTTTTACAGATCAATACTGTTGGCAACAGCCCAAAAATGCTTTGTTTAAAAACAAAAAACAAAAACCCACGTTCTCCTTCAACACTTCAAAAGTGGCTCATGCTCTCCCCTCAGAAATTTCTCAGATTCACGCCCTCAAGAATAAACCTTGTCACTTCACAGCTGTTAAATGAAGCCAAGCTCACCCACTCGTTAGGCCTGTTCTGTGGTAGGAAACATGATAAATTATCGTATTTCGCCCAGAGTATGGGCTCACGCCTTTCTAAATTGACTTGTTTCTGGAACTGGATGAAGAAGCAGGCCTCTGGTGTCACCTGACGGCCCTTCCTTCATGGTCCTTTCCAGAGTCCATCAAGACCTACCTTCTCTGTCCACAGGCTTGAATTGACCAGCCCTTCAGCCTGGAGGAAATCTTGAACAAGTAGCAGGAGCCGGAAAGCGTTTTCGGCATGCACTGGGAGGGACTTGGTGTCTCGGCTGTCCGTGACGGCCCACTCCAGCATCTTCTCGAGCAGACTAAGTTCAAACGAAAACACGTTACAGAAAACCCTTTCAGGAAACTCAAATTAAGGAGCCAAAGATTTTGCCAGGACACAACAAAAATCCAAGTCTTGTGATCTTCAGCCAAAGAGTTTAGAGGCACTTAACGCTCTCAGAAGTCCAGTACAGCCAGACAGATCTCTTATTCAAATTAAGGGAACATTTTTTTTTTTTAAATTACATCTTTCTTCTCAGGGTAGAAGAATTAACCCAGCCACTCTGGACTTGGCGGTGGAAAGTGCCATCAAGTCACAGCCGACTTAACGGTGACCGCTCTTTTGGGTTTTCAGGGCAAGAGATAAACAGAGGCTGCGGTCACACGGAGCATTAGGCATGCTAGAGAGATGGAAGATAGGCGGATTTTCCGGGCGCGATCTCACCGCCACATCTGGGAAGCGTAGAGTTCCCATGGCGAACCTGAGGCTTCCCACCGAAGATGCGCAGTTAAAAACTAGTACCTCGAAGGTACTAGTTTCCGGTAACCGCGGGGCAAGGGCGGGCG
>NW_015163627.1:474893-591966 GCF_001447785.1 Gekko japonicus
GCCCTTGCTTGCTTCTGAGTAGCAACTCTGGCCTTCCTTGGGGGTCTCACATTCAGATACCAGCCCAGACTGATCTTGCTTAGCTTCCAAGCTCTGAGGAGATCAGGCTAGCCTTTGCCATCCAGGTCAGAGCTAGACTCATTTGACTACTCTAGACTTACTTCAGTTTTATTTCATCCGATGGGCGCAACAGTTCGTTGGATATCGCCAGCTTGGTGAGAGCCGAAAAGACCTGCCCCCTCTCGATCCAGACGGCATCGTCGGACTTTTCTACGCCTTTCCACATCAGACAGAGCAGGACATCCGAGAGCAACTGGACGAGATCTTCTTCACATGCCTACAAAAAAGTCATTCAAGGACAAGGACGGCATTCTCCAATTACTTGAAACCAAAAAAAGAATAAAACTCCCAAACCCATATTTAAATACATAAAAGATATAACTAATTACTCTTTGCCAGGCAACCCGGAACTTGTCTTGCTAAACTTATGGCCCGTTAATACAATTTCCAAACAGAAGAAAGAATGAATAGCCATACTATTGACGGCAGCTAATACATTGTTAGCACAAAGATGGAAGTCAGATAAGACCCCTTCAGTTAGACAATGGTTTGGTGTAATGGTTAAGAGTGCAAACTTTGATTCTCCACTTCTCCACATGCAGCTGCTGGTGTGACCATGGGTCAGTTACAAGTTCTTTCAGAGCTGTTCTCTCATGACAGGTCCTTGAAAGAGCTCTCTCAGCCCCACCTACCTCACAGGGTGTCTGTTTTGGGGAGGGGAAGGGAAAGGAGATTGTAAGATTGGAGAAATGATGGCTGAGGGGTGACATGATTGAGGTGTATAAGATTATGCATGGGATAGAGCAGGTTGAGAAAGAGGTACGTTTCTCCCTTTCTCACAATACAAGAACTCGTGGGCACTCAATGAAATTGCTGAGTGGTTGGGTTAGAACAGATAAAAGGAAGTACTTCTTCACCCAAAGAGTGATTAACACATGGAATTCACTGCCACAGGAGGTGGTGGCAGCTACAAGCATGGACGGCTTCAAGAGGGAATTAGATAAGCATACGGAGCAGAGGTCCATCGGTGGCTATTAGCCACAAGGTATAGATAGGGACTCCCGGCAACTGATGCTCTGTATTTTTGGTGCTTGGGGGAGGGTCAATATTGGGAGGGCTCCTGGTGTCCTGGCCCCACTGCTGGACCTCCTGATGGCACCTGGTAATTTTGGCCACCGTATGACAGAGTGTTGGACTGGATGGGCCATTGGCCTGATCCAACATGGGCTTCTCTTATGTTCGTATGTTCTTAAACTGCACTGAGACTCCTTTGGGTAGTGAAGGGTGGGGTATAAATCCAATCTCTTCTTCTTCTTTGTGAAAATATGGGAATTGATAGTGATGGACAAAATATCGGATCAGTTGGTCTTGGCAGAAAGCCCAAATTATCCGTCGTGCTTTTTGGAGAAATGCTACACCTTCTTTCATTGTATCACTAATTCTGCCAGAAAGGACAACGACCTAGAAAATATGTTCACTTTTTCTCTGTATTAAGTATCCAGTTGTATGAAATGTTTCTTCACAACTCAAAATTATATTGGTTTGTCAAACTATTGTTTTCAATATGTGTACTTGAAATCTATATTGCTAATTGTTATTGTTAAAGTTTTATATTGTATTAATTTAAAATGTTTATTAAAAAAAAAAAACCCAAACCCAAACCAAACACACAGCGCCTTTCGGGAAGCACAGGAGAACTACACACCTCATTAATTTCAAATAACGAAAGGTCAGCAGCGGACACGACCTCCACAGTTGCGTTTGGTTCTTTGTCAAGCGTTCCGGAAAATGGCTTTGTGCTTTCGCTGGGCGAAGGCGTGCTGGGCAAGCTATCGACCGCTTGGTTCCCAGCCTCTCCCAGTTCGTAAGAGTCAACACTCGACAGGTCTAAACTCAAGTGCGAAGGATTCTTTTGCCATAACTCCTCTGGGTCCTCGGGCCTGAACGACATCTCTGCCGTGGAGAGGTCTTCAAACACCGCGGCCGGCTTGCCGTCTTCTAAGCTCCACTGATCACACAACCCGTTGATGGAGGCAAAACTGGTGGCATCTTCTGCATCGGCCTTCGAAGCCTGGCGTTTCTGAAACTCTTTGGGAGGAGCTCTCTTGTCGTCTTCTTTAGCAGAGTCACTTCTGTGGTCCCGGAGACCGTTCCTGACGTCGGCGTTTTCTTTTAGGAAGAGTCTCGCCAGCGTCTCCTGCCAGCCCAGCTGTTGACAAATCTGTTGTGCCGAATCCTGCTGGGAGTGGAAAATCTGCAAGAGCTGCAGAAAACACAAGTAAAGGTGTCATCCCCGAACCGGGGGCATCGTGCGAGGGTTTCGGTCCCGTTCAGGAAACCATTCATGAGAATAAAGCCTCAGCTAGAAGCTACGGGGTGGGTCCTAACCCTTTTTCAGACTACCATTCCCACGAGAGGAAACGGAGGGAGGATTTTCACCCACTCCTCCTCTTCCACTGAAGTCACTGCAGGGGCTACAGGAGGACTCAAGAGAGGGGAGAGTCAGGAATGGTCACAAGCACCCCTGCAGTTGCGCTAGATAGGATCCAAGCCCACCTTTCTACGGAATGTGTTTTATGAACGCCTAGAAACCACTTCTGTCTGTGAACGAACCATCAGAGTTAACCCAGCACTCGACAGTGCCATCCTAAGCTAGGGCTCCCGGATCCCCCCAGCCACTGGTGGGGGATGGGGGGGGCAGGACTGCCAGATCCAGGTGGGGAAACTCCTGGAGATTTGGGGATGGGGTGTGGGGAGGAGAGGGACCTCAGTGCGGCACGATGCCACAGAGCCCACCGTCCAAAGGCCATATACCCTACCCTCCACTTTCTCCAAGGGAACTGATCTCTGTAGGCTGGGGATGAGTTGTCATTCTGGGGGGGTCCCCAAGGCCCACCTGGAGCCTGGTGTCCCTATCCTAAGCAGAGTCACACTGTTCTAAGCCTACTGATTTAGAAGGGTGCATATCTCTTTAGGGCTGCACTGTGACTTAAGACCGATTGAAATATCCTTTGCAAGCTTTCAATATGATGTTGATACACACATTTTCAGTACAGTCCTGAGTGAGCAGAGTTGCGCTATTCTAAGTCCTCTGAAGTCAATGAGCTTAGAAGGGTGCGGATTCCCCTTCGTTAACTATCACAGCCCAAAACAACTTACAAGGATTGGTTTTCATTAAAGAGATTTACAAAGGGAATTGATGGGAAATTGGAAGAGGTTGATAACACGGTATCAGCTGAGCGCTTGTACAGCTATGAAGCGGTCTCATCATATTATATCAGCATCCCTATGAGAAATGGCTGAGCTACAACACTGAGTTCCCTTAGTGAGCCCTTAGATGCCATTTCCCCCCACTGTGCCTATCAGGAACAAGGAGACAATCAGGTGGGAAATGTATCATACGGACCAGGAGCATATGGGCACAGCCCTGTGCCAACCGCCATGACTGTACCTGTATCAAGAACCTTATCACAGCATAAACCCTCGAAATCCACTGTCACTCCCCTGATCTCTGCTAACAGGCATGTCTCCAGGCCTTCCTTCCTCACTATGGACGTGACCATCAATCCACCACCCCACCCTAGTTTGAAACAAGCAAGGAAACTGACCTTCTGACAGATAGCCACTCTGATATTGATATCTGCTTTGTGAGCCAAGTGAACCACGGCCATGAAGTCCCTGTAATTCACCACTGGATCTGCAGGCAGAGCAAGATGGGCAGCTGTGTTAGCCTGTCTGTAGCTGCAGAAAAGGGCAAGAGTCTAGTGGCACCTTAAAGACTAACAACGTTTCTGGCAGGGGAGGAGCTTTTGTGAGTCACTGCTCACTTAAAGACTAGCAAAAATCTGTGGCAGGGTGCGAGCTTTGGCGAGTCACCGCTTATCTGAAGAAGTGAGCAGTGACTCATGAAAGCTCACACCCTGCCACAAATTTTGTTAGTCTTTAAGGTGCTGCTGGACTCTGGCTCCTTTCTACTGGATCTGCAAGAGGAATAATTCAGACAGATGTTGTAACCAAGAAAAGGAAGTTTAAAAGGTTCATGACCTGATTGTCCAAAATAAGTGCCAACAAAAACAGCAAACGGACTTTCGAATTTGCATCAAACCCCTAAAATAAACTAAATCCGCAGTTATTTTGTAATGTTGGACCCGATTTTACAGAATGCCTAAGTGCATGGAATGTTTCAGCGACAACGGAATGCCGGTAATACGCAAACGGCATGCCAGCAATTGCCTGAATACCTGCGTGCAGAACTTGATTAAGAAGACTCTTAATAAGACATGTAGTAACCGGCGCATCGTTCAAGAGCAGGCCCAGCCCGGAATACCCAACTTCTCTGAGCTTCATACGTTGTTTGCTCCGCTCATAGACTTTGGGGCATTTCAGCATCTGCTCCACAATCTGCAAAGAAATAATGCATGGGAGTCTGAAGTTGGTGACTAGATGAGTGCATTTTGCAAGGAAAAGCCTGCTGGATCCAGGTAACAAGACATGCAGACCTTCACAACACAGAAGAAGAAGAAGAAATCACATTATTTAAATCTTTAATTGCCTCCGCCTTGTGACCCTCAGGTTTCAACACCTTGCCTTTCACAATATGGCCAAGATATTTCACTTGCCACAGCGCTACTTGGCATTTCTGGGTTTTTATGGTGAGGCCAGACTCTCTGATGCCCTGCAATACTCTGTACAGGTGATTCAAGTGACCTCTGAGCAGCTTTGGCTAAAAATACCATCTTCCACAAAATGACCGGAGACAGAGCAAAGATCCCTGACTTGCCTGAGGAACCTCCAATCCCTCTCTGACTCAAACGGCCGTTAAACGGCTCTTTTTCCCCTTTACTCCTCCCCCTCCGAGTGTTCCAAGGGCCCTGATTGGCCATTGCTTTCTCCTCACACCACCAGGGTACAAAGGGGATTGGCAGATACGAAAAAGGGGATGGACTTAGCTCTGACCATTACACTCTGGTATGGTCAGTTTCTTCAGAGGACAGCGGAAGGCAGGAGGGCCTGGCGTGATCTGGTCCATGGGGTCGCGAAGAGTTGGACTCGACTGTGCGACTGAACAGCAACAAATGGTCAGTTCAAAAGGATCAAAGAGAAGGTGACATGAAAGACCTCAGCCCGAGACCCTGGAGAGCAGCTGCCAGTCTAAAATAACCTTGGTAGATCAACAGTCTGAATCAGTATAAGACAACTTCATGTATAAACATTCTATGTGGGGGCATCACATTTAAACAACAAAATCCTGAAAGGTCCCCCCCCCCCCCAAGTAGGAAGACCTACAGGGGATAGACAATAAAAGAACGGTTACCAGGGCAGAGACAAGAACTCCAGCCCTCCTCAGCGGCAGTCTTAAGTTTGCACAGCTGACTGTACTTCAGTTTGTTAAAAAGCCTCTCCTTTCTCCAGATGTTTCAGAGAAATCCTGTATGCTCCTGGGTGATTGGGAAAGTTCTCCTGTATCCAGCTTGTACAAGCAACTTACATCATTCTCCACTCCTCCGTTTTATCCTATGAGGCCCCCCCCCAAGAGCCCCCTTTCTGAGGTGATTTGGGCTGCTGTGAGAGGGAGGTGAAAGGAAAATTGCCCCCTGTGGGTAAAAACCCTTGGTTCCACAGCAACAGCTCGTCTGGATCCAACCCACGGTATGCTGGTTGCTTAAGAACAAGCATCTCATGCATTTTTTCCACTAAGGTTTCGGTCACAGACAGGCAGTTCCTTCTGGGCTTGCGGGTCTGGGGGGTGGAAAACCCTCTGCACACTCCCAGAGCTGGTGTGTCCTTTTTTTTGCCACAAGCAAAAACGTGACCTGTTTCGGTTTTTATAAACATGCAGAGGATTTTAGCCAAAAAAAACCCCAGACACATTTAGGCTAACGAGAATGTCAGAGAAAAGGCGACGAGTTACCTTGAAAACCAGCTCTCTCAGTCTGTCGGAGTACCGGTGATTCAGCAACAGAGTGTAAAGAATATCTGCATTTCCTGGCTCGAAAAGCAACAAGAAAAGTTGGTCCCGGGTTGGGCTGGTATGAAGCAGGTTGAAGAGGACCTCCAAGATCCCACAGAGCTTGTCAGGGAGGGAGGAAGAGAAACGGAAATTAAGTGATATCCACGCCAGTCCCACACATCATTTGATTTTTCATTCCACGTCTCTCACTTCGAGTTATCTAGAATACCTCAACAAAATTAAGAATGAAAGTGAAACCAGGTTTGGCCATAATGGCAAACCATGACCTGGTGCTATGTGAATGAACCTGGAATGAGCTCTGCAGCTGCAGTTTCTCCGAATTCCCTTCTCCTCCCGGTTTGCTGCAAACCGAGGGCTTTCCATTCAAACTAGGGCTTGAGTTTGCTCTGGCACATTTTGATCATGGTTTGCAATTCTGGTTCAGGGGTGACAACAGACTACAATCTGTTGCAGATTAGGAAGGGATGAAGGCAATCACAACATGGGGGGCCAGGGGTGGTGGCAAACCCAACTTTGGTTCTAGGCTCATTTGTGTCACACCAAACCAAAGTCTCCACCAAAACTCAATGTAATCGAGCAGGTGACTCCGAAGGGGTCCCTGTGGGCACCAGGGAGCCTGCTGATACCTTTTCAGGTGTGCAGGGTTTTTAGAAGTGGGTGGGGTTCTTGCCCAGCAGGGTTCCCGACTGGCTGTCCAGATTAACATAACGATGTTTCAGTGTTAGTTTATTCTTTCTCACTCCTCTTTCCTCGTGTATTTTTTTTAATTATCCCCCTTCTCCCCTGCACTTGGGCTTTCTCAATGCATGTGGCTAAGCCTCTTGCCGCAGCCATTTTGTGGCTAGCTCCACCTCCTGTAGCAGCCATCCCTGTGTCAGAATTGCAACGATGTCCACAGGCTCAAAAAGGCTACAAACCCCTGTAATAGAGTAAGGAAATTAGACAGGAGCCAAAAAAAATCACACCTGTTCCTCGTCGTTGATGGCTGCTATATATCCCATGATGCTCTGTACTTCCTCGTGTGTGCCTCCTTTGCTTAAGAAATATTTGATTAGTCCATACAGAGATGTCCTTATTGTTCTGAGATCATCCAGGGTCAATTCACTGTCTTTACAGCCGCTTCTAACAGAAAGAGGACAGACCTTGTCACATATTGCTTTGGCGGGGAGGGTGAGGTATGAATCGAATAAACAAAAATAAATAAATATTACAAAAACTAAGGAGCCAAACTTGATTTAAAAGATCCCAGTTTACTCAAAAGTTTTCTTTTCATACTCATTTCCTCACTCACCCTTTGTAAGATACTCGTCTGTAATAATGACCACTCCTCTTGGTAACTGACAGTGAATTTATAATACATTTTACAACTGTGCAGAAACTTTAATCTGAATGGTGCTTAAGCAAAGCAGCAATCGACGGAATAAGCTTTTTTCTTTCTTTTTTTTTTTTTTTAAAAGTAAAGCACATCCAAATTTTGGCAGGGCAAAAAGTCATAATCCCAGAATATTTCAAGTAAACGGTGTTGTTCAAGGAGAATGACTTGAAAATTACTGTGAGTGTGTACATTCAGAGAAGTAGGCTTAGTGGTGAATAATCTTCAAGTGAGCTGGTCTAGTATAACAGCTGAGAGGCTGACGGTGCAACCCTAAGAACTCTTGCCTGGGAATAAGGCCCACTGAATAGACCTGAGCAGGATTTTGAATAGATGGGGTTACGATCGGCCTCCAAGCTATAAACCCTAGAATTCGCATCTTCCATCTGCTATGAATTCACTAGGTGGACCTAAACAAGCAACGAACTCTCTGCCCAGCCCATCTGCAAAACGGAGGATGATATCTACAAGGATATTGTAAAGAATGTACGATACTGAATTGTCTCCAGCGCTCCATCCTCGGAAGGCAGCCACAGTCACTAGTCTTCCTTACTTTCCTCTCTTCCCCCAGCTGCTATTCCCAACCCACAGTATGTTGAATACCAGAAGGAGGAGGAGGAGGAGGTGGTGGTGGTGGTGGTGGTTGCGGTCGTCTTGGTGGTCATGGTGGTGGTCACGGTGGTGGAGGAGGAGGAAGAGTTGGTTTTATACCCTGCCTTTCACTACCCAAAGGAGTGTCAGAGCAGCTTGCGATCACCTTCCCCTTCTCTCCCCACAACAGTGAAAACGTAGGGTTGAATGTGAAATGCCATCAGTGGGGTGAAATCAGCAGGTTGGGACCAGTGTTCCCCCTAAGCTGTGCGCATGAGCAGGCATTCAAGTCTGTCAGCTCAAACCCAACAAACAGCAAACTCAGGAAGAATAAAGACTCGTACCCGTAATAAAACCTCAAAGTATCCAGTAAAAACTGCACCCCGTATTTTTTCCGGAAGAGCCTTCTGCTGTCTTTGATGATTGTTGAAAGGTACTGGATGTGCCCTGAAAAAATAATGAGTTTCCCCATCAGAATGGGGTGTTCCCGTTTTCAGACACGGCAGGCCACAGATCAGACACATGAGGCATCTCTAATCCTGACTGGTGATCCTGTTCTCTCTGCACCCTGTTGGTTATGTTTGACTCCACCCCAAATCTCCACTGCTCCCCAATCTGTACCAAATGGCCCAGTCCCTCTTTTGATATATAGATATGTACTCCCTCTACCGCATTCACACATTCGTAACTCTTCCAGGCTTTGTCCCAAACACTATCCCTTCTGTGCCTGACAACTCCAAATCCCCATATCACTCCTAGGGATGGGCACGAACCAAACCATCCCACCACCATGAACCTCCCACAAACCTCCCAGGCGGCTTTGGAAGGTTCGTGTAGTTCATATCGGCAGACATGCTGGTGCCGGCAGTGGGGTTTGGAGAAGGCATTTAAAGAGATCCCATTAAATGTTGGTCTGCACTTCCATTTTTGCAGGAAACCAGGTTTCAGAGCTGCTCTTCCACATTCATGCACGCAGCACTCCAGCCTCTAGATACAGCAGCTTCTGGAGACAGAGGTACAGACCTAACTGTGGTTTCGGACATCAGAACAAACCATGGCTGGCAGAAACCATGGTTAGCAAACCCACGTCATACCATGGTTTCTGATTTATCTGTCCAGCACCAACAATTCCACTATCACAGACCACCTTAGTTAGATGTTCTTAACCATGGTTTGGCATTATGTCTGATCTGAACATCAAAAGCCTTCATCACACTCCTTCCTATTTAGTTGACAGCAGGAGAAGAAGAGGAAAACACACACAATACACACAGCCTTTTATTTTGACATCTCCTGCATCTGCTGTTAATTAGATCCAGAGCAGGAACAACAGCGTGTGCCAGGAAAGAGGTTTTTATTACTGTCTTTCCTCGAATTCAGGAGAAAAACACCAGCAGTTTGCTCTATTTCTGTTTATTCCAGAGGGCATTTGGTGGAGTGTGCTACATTGGTTTTTAATTGTGTGTTTTAATTTTTAATTTGTTGCATGGTGCTTAAGAGTCCTTGCAGCTTTTTGATAGCCACCTCGATATTTATGATAGCCACCCTGAATTTGCAGAGATAAGATGGAGCGTAAATATTTCACCCTGACCCGATCTCATCAGATCTCGGAAGCTAAGCAGGGTTGGCCCTGGTCAATATTTGGATGGGAGACCACCACAGAAGTCTAGGGTTGCGACGCAGAAGCAAGCAATGAGAAACCACCTCTGAACGTCACTTGTAAACCCTGAATGTCTCTTGCCTTGTAAACCCTACAGAGTCGCCGTAAGTCAGCTGCAACAACAGCTAAATAAATAAAATCAATAAATAAAAAATACATTTCACTCTGTGGGCCCAATCCAGCCGGATCCCCTTGCTTTGGAACCAAAGTTAGATGTGCAGCAAACAGCGTTGCGCTCTTTCGTTTTAATGTGCCGACAACCTTACCAATTCTAAACGGGAAGTCTCCGCGGTTCCAGATACTGAAGTCGAAAAGTAGATATTGATACATCTGCTGCAACAGCTGTGCATTTTTGGCCACAGAGACCTGCTCTATAAGTAACTGGATGGCCATCAGCACGTTCACATCCATGAAACTGCTTGGCACCTAAAAGCAGACAAAATATTTCACATTTAACCTAGCAGGAATTTTTTGCCAAAGAGATTTTAAAAAATCGTTTTGCATAAAAGCTTTCATTTATACGTGACCGGTCTCTTTTGACAGTTAGTCCAGGCAGACTTCTTGAATCACGTGTTTACTGAAATGCTACAGGGGTCCCCCACCTTCTTGAGCCTATGGGCGTTTTGAGGGTGGCCAGCATCACCAAATGGCTGCCATGGATGGCACGGCCGTCCACCAAATGGCTGTCATGGGGACTGGGCCCAATCACAACATAGGGGAAGGCTCCAAGCCAAGAAATCCTCCCATGATATAGTCAGCTGTTTTCCAAAGGGGCGTTTCACCGTAGACAGAAAGGTGATGCCACCTGACATGTTCTGAAGCACCTCATCTGATGTGGTGAATGACAGCCAGGATTGGTTCTTTGCACGTCGGCCAGGAAGCACATTGACAGGTGCTGTCGTGGGCCAGCTTGACCAGCCTGAGTCCAATGGGGCTGAAGACTCCTCAGGAGCCCAGGAGCCCCGTGCAGCCAGCTCTGAACCAGCTAAAGTTGGTGAATGAGAGATACAGGAGTCTCATGAGTCATTGCTGGCAGCTGACCTTGACCCACTGTTCGGAGTGTGCTGTGCTTGCAGATATGCCCACAAGGGGAGTAAACTTTGATCTGTGCGAAGCACAGTGAATCTTTCACTGTTAGAAAAACTCGATTTACACTCCAAACTCCAATCAGGAGAGTACCTGGCTTTTAAAACATGGGAAGAGTCATGGCTCAGTGGCAGAATATCTGCTTGGCATGCAGAAGGTCCAAGTTCGGTCCCTGGTATCTCCAGTTACTGATTGATTGATTGATTGATTGTTTCAATTTATACCCCGCCCTCCCCACGAGCAGGCTCAGAGCAGCTTACATTAGGATCAGGCAGGAGGTGATGTGAAAGACCTCAGCCTGAGACCCTGGAGAGCTGCTGCCAGTCTGAGTAGAAAATACTAACCTTGATGGACCATTGATCTGATTGAGTATAAAAGGCAGCTTCACTTGTCACTAACAATACACAAAGAATGACGGCTTCTCAGGACTGCTTAGTCCAACTGCTAGCAGCAAAGACTCGGAATGCACCCATACGCATCATTTCTATACTTTTTGCTCACATTCTGCAATAGGGCTCCTAAGGTGGCCACTCCGTGCGTGTGAACGAGGTTCTCCTGGTTGATTGGATGCCTTTGAATAAAGTGTTTTATCACCAAAACGAAAGTCGCAACGATGTTCTTCTCCAAGCGAGCCTCTGTAAGATAGAAATACAGCCTTTACATCATCAGGGAATACTTTTTGTTTCACTCCAACTGTTTCCTTCAAGACAGAACGAAGTTTGAGTCCAGCGGCACCTTTAAGACCCAGAAAGTTTTATTCAAGGTATAAGCTTTTGTGCTTATAGACTTCCGTGTTTATAAAACTGAATAAAACTTTCTTGGTCTTAAAGGTCCCACTGGACTCAAACTTTGTTTTGCTGCTTCAGACCAACACGGGGCTGTGGCTCAGTGGTAGAGCATCTGCTTGGCATGCAGAAGGCCCCAGGTTCAATCCCCGGCGTCTCAAGTTAAAAGACCTGGCAGTAGGTGATGTGAAATTCCTCTGCCTGAGACCCTGGAGAGCTGCTGTCAGTCTGAGTAGACAATGCTGACTTTGATGGACCCAGGGTCTGCTTCAGTGTAAGGCAGTTTCATATGTTCATGTGTACCTTGCTGAATTTATCAAAGAATCGGAAGCCACACCCCCAGTGACCCTTGCTCTATGCCCAAAAGATGGCAAAAAACCCCTCCAGGATCCCTGATCAAATCAGCCTGGAGAAAAATTGTTTTCTGACCCTAAAGTGGTGATCAGCATTTCCCTGGGCGTGTAAGAAAGGGCCAAGGAAACCAAGCATGGATGCAACCCTCCCTGCCCTCCCTCTCATGGTCTGCCTAAGCTCACAAAATCCGCATTGCTGTCAAATGGCCATCTAGCCTCTGTTTGAAGACCTCCACAGAAGGAGAGCCCACCACCTCTCGAGGGAGTCTGTTTCGCTGAGGAACTGCTCTGTCAGGACGTTCTTCCTAATGTTTAGCCGAAAACTCTTTTGATTCCATGTCAACCCGTTGGTTCTGGTCCAGCCTTCTGGAGTAGTAGATAACAACTCCACACCATCCTCTATATGACAGCCCTTCAAGTACTTGATGGACCACTGATGAGATTCCCTTCAAGCTCAGAGAAAAGGCTACAATACAATTTCAGTCCACATTTCTTTACCTACCTGAAGCCTTGGTGGAAGTTAAGACCACCCAGTCTCCTTCGACTGGCGTTGCCAATTCAGGGGGCAGAGATTGCCCATCTGTCCTGTCGAGCACCTGGTCGCCCAGGAGGCTGATTTGCTCTAGCAGTGGGAAGAGCACGTTTAATCCACCTACACAATTGATCATATCCTTGAGAAATCAACAAGGAAATGAGGGGGAGGAGAGAAGAGGAAAGGCCAGGGGTTAGAAAGTAAACCTGCTGAAACCCACAACAAAAAAAGATCTTCAAATTGCGACAGCCATTAACAAACTGGAATTCTTATTATTCCAGACAGACAGAGGTTCTGAAACAGTTTGGAAGCAGGTGTGTGCAGAAATAAAAAATAACTATTTGCAAGTGTATAAATGAATATAAATACACAAACAGTCACCACTTTCCTGGCATGTCTGTTGGTCACACTGGGTTTCTGGCACAGTGTCATAGATGCAACGAACATGAAATTGAGCAAACTTCAGAGGACGGCGGAAGACAGGAAGGCCTGGCGGGATCTGGTCCATGGGGTCGCAAAGAGTCGGACTCAACTGTGCGACTGAACAACAATAAAAATCACCTCCTTTCCTGGAAAGGAGCCAGTGGTGGCTCCCACAGAAGCCAAAGGCTCCCACAGATTGCTCTGGTAGAAATTCGTATGCCGACAGCTAGGGACCTTGCTAACACGGGGACACAACATTTCACCCTTCCCCGGGGGTCAGCACCATCCAAAATGGATTTTATCACCACCTCAGCTATTGAAGCCTCCTAGGCCCTCACCCCCAGAAACCCCCATTTTTATTACGGGTTGATCCCCCTTTTCTGTACAAGTTTACACCTGAGTGTGGGCTAGAAATGACAGAAGAAGCCCGAATCAAAGTGACATCAAAGGCTGTGAGTCACGCCACGAAGGAAAGGAATGCAGGACAGCTCCTCTATCGATCGTGCATAAACCCACCTTTAGAGGGGTTCGGCCAAGAGCCGTTTCCCCCAAGGGTCTCGGAGCCACCTCCCAGATAATCAGACCATACCTAACCACCCAGATCTCCAAAACAATAAGCAATGGGCTGATTCCAGCAATTTCCTTCCTAGCTAAACTTGTGGGATAGGGCGGGGCATAAATCAAATTATTATAATTATAATTATTATATTATTATTAGTAGTAATAATGATAAACGACCAGATGAGGTGATCCCAGCCCCTCCCCCAATCATGACAAGTACCTAGCCACAGATACATACTTCTCTAACTTCCAGATTTCCCCAAGGGAACATTTTTGACACTCTCCATGCAAAAGGGGATAACTCCCCTCCACAATAAAGACAAAATGATTTCTTTTTCAGGCCTACCAATTCTTGAATGTTTGTATTTTTATTATCCCCACATTCCAGGGCCAACATTTCTTCCCCTCCTTATCCCAAGTGAAAAGGTATAAAAATTTTATTTATTTATTTATTAAATTTCTACCCCGCCCTCCCGCCGAAGCGGCTCAGGGCGGCTTACAAACAATTTAAAACCAACATACAATTTAAAACCCGCAAATACAAGTTACCCCTCAGCCCCCATTTTTTAAGGTGGTATGGACTCATCCTGCTACCCCAGCCTCACGGCTGGAGTCTCACCCGCCTACTCCAGGGACCTGCCTCTGCGTCTTCTTCCTCCGCCTGGTCACTTTCATCGCCCAAAGCTGCTTCTTCGTTTCTGCAGACAGACAACCCCCCTCCCCTTTTCTTGTCTCATTTTCTCTTATAGGTTTATTCCTCCTGTTGGCAGGCTTTTTTTTCTAGGGAACAGGCAGGTGGACAGTTTTCTATTTACTGTATTGTGTTTTCCTTTCTGTAATATTATTTTTGCTCTACCGTACCGCACAGACTAATTTGGCCTCTTTTGCTGTTCACAAAATAACCCCTCTTTTGTTTAAAAGCCTTTCCCCCTCCCCCCCCCCGACTGTTGATCTGAATCTGCACTTTGGTATACATCAGCTAAACATCCCAAGTATACAGATGTCCAAAATATATGTGTTTGTTCCATGCCAGCAGCGGGATGCCTTTACACATGATGGCCTTGATATGTGTATATCGATTTGGGTAACACTACAGCCCTCACTGAAGACCCTTTTTCTTTACTGATTCATTTTCTTCTAAAACAAATAGAACCCATCAGCCCTCTAAGCATTTTTCAAATCACTGAACTTCTGAAGCACTTCCAAGATATCATGACTTACAAATCTACCCAGCTACCTTCTTTCTGTTCTGACTGCCTTCTTCCATAACCCGACAGCAGGGTCTCAGTTAATTACTCTCAGCATTCCACAGTTAAGAAGCGGACATCTGCCCATCAGTCTCCTATTTTGATGTATTTATTTCCTTCACTATGTTTTCCCTTGGAACTGAACCCAAACAAATGGAGATCATATAAACTAAGCTTGTTATTCCAGTTTGGTCCTTGCATCTGCTATAAACCTAAGGCGTCTGCTAATTTGCTGCTCATTGTGTTCTATGCTAATTTGCTGCTCACCCTCTTACCTATATGTATGGACTGGTAACTTCCATTTCAAGGTATCTGAAGAAGTGTGCCTTGCACACGAAAGCTTATACCTTGAATAGAACTTTGTCGGTCTTAAAGGGGCCACACTGGACTCGAACTTTGTTCTGCCCTCTTCTAAGTCTTTGTCAGTTTGCAAAACACTCACACCAGAATTTGTCGCTGGTTCCAGAACATATTATTACTGCACCACGTGGCAGTCTCTCCCGGCTTCAATCATGCTGTTTAGCCTAAAATAAAGCAACATTTACAAAAGGCTATTGATACTGCTTACCTTGATGTCCCAGTTCACAACTTTATTTCCAGTTAGCCTCCCGTGGAAAAGGTTTGGAGAAAGATCAAGACATATTGGACTTCTGCAAGCCTGACAGAAGAAAGCAGAAAACAGGCTCCTGTGTCATTTCACAATACAAATTTTAATTAAGCTTTGATTGAGAAATCAAACAAACAAACGTAGGCTTGTTTGAGATGGGGATCAACCTGGCTGGGTTCCGTCCTCTCTCCCTCCTCTCACGTGCAGAGCGCAACTGAAGACTACCTGTTTTTGGAAGTCTTCAAACTCCAGTTTCCTGGGCCGTCCAAGTGTGGGTGCAAGAACAAAGCAGAGTCTTTCCCTGTCCCCAAACCAGGATTCTAAAGCCACAGTTTAATTCTGGTAAAGAATCCCAATTTATGGGAAGGAAGCAAACTTTCACACAGACGTCCACATTTCCATGTTGCAACTCAATGGACTGAGGATTCCTGAAAACAGGAGGCTCCCCCGCATGAAGAAGGCAGGGATCACGCTCATCCCAAACAAACTTCTGTTCACGACATCAGAATGCAGCTGTTGTTTATTTTTAAGTCATGACAGGAGAAGGAGGAGGAGGAGATTGGATTTATACCCCACCCGTCACTCAAGAGTCTCAGAGCGGCTTACAGTCTCCTTTCCCTTCCCCTTCCCATAACAGACTCTCTGTGAGGTAGGTGGGGCTGAGAGAGCTCTGAGAGAACTGTGACTGGCCCAAGGTCACCCAGCAGCTGCACGTGGAGGAGGAGTGGGGAATCAAACTCGGTTCTGCCGTAGCTACCAGGCCCACCCTTTAGGTGTCAGTGACTACTGGATACATGAAAAAGCCTCTTTTCTCCCAGATTACTGAGGTCTTCAGTAAGTGCCAGGCTATACACTGAGCTGGCTTCTTAGGAGACAGAAGCAAGATAGAAGAACTGCAAATAAATAAGAGTGGTAGTTCTATCCACATTGAAACACAACCATGTAAAATGAAGGGTTGGAGGTCTGACATGAACAGCAAAAGCAGATAGGGAGATGAGGAGTAGGGACCTAGGGTTGCCAACAAGCTGGGGGGGGGGGGGGGGGGGGGAGACATCCTGTACCTTTAACAGAGGAACAACGTACAGAAATGGGCAACTGAAGCTTTTCACAGAATGGAGGTAAATAACACCACCAGATTAATTAGTTAAACCAGATTAATTAAATAATTAAAGATTGATTAATTAAACAAGAAAACAAAACTTCCCACTAAGCTTCCAAGGAAGGGACATTATTTCTCCAGGCAGCTGGCCCAGCCTACAGGGACCTGTTCCTCCAAGCAAAGTCTCAGCCCCTCCCTGCCAGCTCAAATATCAACAGTACCCTCAGTTGGGCACAGAGAGCAGCCTGTGCTACCCTCCGATTGTTGGCTATGGGCTCTGCCCCTCTCTTCTCTTCTCTACTCAGGAAGGTGGGGTAGGGACAGGGCCGGATTTAGACTTGCTGAGGCCCTAAGCTATACAAAACCCAGAGGCCCCCTACTGTTTTAAATTACATCAGCTGGTCTCAGAAAAAAATAAAATATATATGCCTTTTTAATATTTGAAGATATATTGTCTTTTAATTTTTATTAAAAATAATAATAAAGGATGTGTTTACAAAATCACAGAAATAAAATAATAAAGGATGTGTTTACAAAATCACAGAAATAATTACATAATTAAAGGGTTTTTAAATGATAAATAAGGCTCATAGAACAGAACGTTTTAAATTAAAATAGGAAAATAAAAGGACTGGCCCCAATGAGTTCCTCACAAAGGCCTGTGAAGGGATTCCTTCCTTTGTCTGAACCAAGCTTGGTTGCCTCTGCTGGGGCGAAACGTGCTCCAGTTTACAACTCATCTTTTCGCCTTCCACCCTCGTCCTGTGGGCGTATCTCACTCCTTAAGTTCCCTGCCACCACTCACTGAATTGTCACTGCCTTTTGCGTATGGATTGGCTGTTGAAATTCTAATCTTTATTTTGGTGCAGAAGGTACAATCAAATCAGAGCCAATGTACCAAAATATGTTGTTGGACCTCCTGGTAGCACCTGGTTTTTGGCTACCATGTGACAAAGTGTTGGACTGGATGGGCCATTGGCCTGATCCAACATGGCTTCTCTTATGTTCTTTTGTTCATAAATTACTTCTGTAGAAGACAAAGAAGGAGACTGGATTTCTTCTGTAGAAGACGGAGGAGGAGGAGATTGGATTTATACCCCGCCCTTCACTCTGAGTCTCAAAGTGGCTTACAGTCTCTTACCCTTCCTCTCCCCACAGCAGATGCCCTGTGAGGTAGGTGGTGCTGAGAGAGCTCTGAGAGAACTGCTCTTGAGAGAAAAGCTCTGAGAGAACTTTATAACTGACCCAAGGTCACCCAACAGCTGCATGTGGATGAGTGGGGAATCAAACCCGGTTCTCCCAGATTAGAATCTGTGCTCCTAACCGCTACAACAACTGGCTTACACTATTTCCTGTGGCATAATAGAGTGACACTCTTAAATGCACCCGTCTAAACTTGGTGATTTAGAGGGTGCAGCTCAGCTTAGGAAGGTTCTGCTAGTCTTCCAGGTTAAAAAAACAGAAGCATCAAGCCCTAGTTCATGAGTCTATTTTTTACAACACCGTATTCAATTTGTACAGGCACAACTAAGTGGAAAGCATCTGTCGACTGCTACCTTTGGAGTATAGTGAAGGAGGACTTTGCTAGACCAATCTACCATCTCGGTCTCCTGGGATTTCCATGGCGATAAGCAGTTGGGACCTTCAAAATATGAAAAACATTACAGTGCATTTCAAATCCAGGTTGACATGTTTTTGTTACACTATTGCAAATACAGTGGATTTTGACATTCTCCTTGGTACAGCGAGAGAGAGACAAGTGTGGATGCAGGGTTCCATGCATCCAACCCATGGAATACACAAGTCCTGACTCAAAAATAATAGTTGGTTTTTATACCCCACTTTTCACTACCCAAAGGAATCTCAGAGTGGCTTACAATCACCTTCCCTTCCTCTCCCCACGACAGGCACCTTGTGAGGTAGGTGGGGCTGAATGACAGAACTGTGACTGGCCCAAGGTCACCCAGCAGGCCTCATGTTTATCAAAGCAGCTTACAATCGCCTACTCTTCCTCTCCCCACAACAGGCACCCTGTGAGGTAGGTGGGGCTGAGAGAGCTCTGAGAGGACTGTGACTGACCCAAGGTCACCCATCTGGCTTCATGTGGAGGGGTAGGGAATCAAACCCAGTTCTCCAGATTAGACTCCGCCGCTCTTAACCACTACACCAAATTGAAGAAGATGGGACCCCACAGATAATTATGAGGGCCCCGCAGATTATTATGAGGCCAAAGCAAAATTAATAACCATGATCCACATTAGTCCAACATGCCACAAGCACTAAACAAGAATTAGAAATATATGCCCAGCCAACACATCTGTAGCCTATTCAATAGCACCTGTATATATGTGTGTGCGGACATTTGATTAAAACAAGCAAATACCGGCCCCCTATTTCATTTTCTACATATTTCTATTGCTTTCCATCAATCCAACGCAACTAAAATGTTGAATATTAAGAACCTAGCAGGTCCACACGTTCAAATAACTAGGTCTGCCCTAGATTCGACTGGAGAGATACGGACATGCCTCTGTATCACCGAAGTATCCAAGACAAGCAGTTCGCGAGCGGCTCACCTGCCAGATATAATGCTTTCACATGAGAAGGCTGCAGGGCTTCATGAAATACGATAACAGATCCAAGCTGGCCTTCTAGAGAGGTGGGGCAACCCCACTCGCTGTCTTGGGTTCCCGCCGAAATCTGCTTGGTGACCAGTTCTGGTTTCCCGAGCAGCCCGCCCCAGTTGCTCGTGGACAGAATCCCCCCTAAGGATGTCCGATGAGGCATCACAGGGGAAGCGAAAGGCGGGTCTGGGATCTGGGAGGGCGGAGGAGTCGTGGTCCTCTGGCCCGCTGAACCAATGCCGCAGGAAGTAAAAGGCTGGAGGTTCCCCCACGTAAAAAGAAAAGAAAGGTATCAACAAATCACATCCAGTTCAACATGGACACATTTTTAAAGGTGATATTGTCAAAGCGCAGGAATTGGCGGTAAGGTAATTGGAGCTGATGCTCAGTATGAAATATCATGACACAGATAACACTTGGCCACCACAGGGCCAAATTTTAAAGCACCCCAAGACGTAAACCCAGTCTTCAAGGGGTGCACAACCCCATCTATCCAATTTTTAATAGGTTTTATTAGATTTTTGGGTTGGGGGGGGGTTCTGGGTTTTATCGTTGTTTGAACTGCTGCCTTCGGGTAGAAGATATAGGACAATTAAAACAAGGACAAACAGATTAAAAAACAGTTTTTATTCGAGAGCTATTATTGCTTTAAATGCTGCATGAAGTTGGAATTTGGGTGACATTGGTGGTTTAGGTTGCAATGTGAACCTTAAGGGAGTTATGGGATGGTTGTGAATGGTTGTGTGAGTGTATATGTGTATGGCTGTAGATCACTGAAATGATTGCACCTTTAATTTCGTTGTACTGTGTACAATGAAGTCATGGGAAAAGGTGAGATAAAAGTGTTCTAATTAATCAGTCAATGGAGTATTATGAGCATCACCCCTCCAGCCAACCAACTGCTCTACCCAACAGGACCTCCATCTTTGAATTAATCTACATTTCAGTTTATCAGCCCTCATCTAGCCCATTATAGACATAAAATGCCCGTTCACCACTTCTGAACGAATCTGAGGGAAAGGAGAAGTTGTCAGGTGTCAGGAGTACTGAGGGCCCTTCGCTCCAGCCTCCGGAATAATCTCTCCCAATGGTTCCACATAAATGGTAAGGGGAGGAGAGCCTTGTGAAACACCAAGCGTGAATAGAGCAGAGATAAAACCCTCCAGGTGCATGTTCTGGAACCTGCCATATCTATATAAAGCACAGCAGGCCCACAATACTCATCCCAGAAAAAGTCATCCAGAAGGATAATTCCAGTGGGGTGGCCATGTTAGTCTATTGTAGCAAAACAGAAGTCCAGTGGCACCTTAAAGACTGGCATTTATTCCAGCATTTGTGGGGGGGGAGGGGTTAATTACACACACACACACACACACACACACATACACAGAGAGAGATTGAGACTGAGATTATTTTGGAAAACAGACAGTATAAAGAAAATACATAAAAGTAGTTAACATCATAAGCAAAAAAATAAGAAATATTTCTCCCCAACGTTAAAGGGTTTTTGGGACACTGCCTCTAAGGTACAATAAAAATTAGTTCTGTTGGGATACATTTATAATCAACATTTTACATGTCAGATTTTGTAACTAATCTGTTTCTCAAATATTTATTCCAGCATTTGTAAGTCAGAGCTGTGACTCACCAAAGCTCATGCTGGAATAAATGTTGGTAGTTTTTAAGAGGCCACGGGACTTCTGTTTTGTCTTGTCTGGAAGGATACCATGACTGACGGAATCAAGGACCAATGGAAGCTCGGAAGGAAAATCAATAGGATCATACGCTTCCTGTCTTTTTCTCCAGCAATAATCAGAACACCCATGGCAAATTTAGTACTGAAACCATGCCAGAACTAACTGAATCTTGTTAATCTACTTTGTCCCAGAGATTCTAGAGTTGAGCTGCCAACATCCACTAAAGCATTTTGCCTTGCTAGGATTGCCTATTTAAGTTGCGTCAAGAATGGCCATTTGTTCACATCTGGCTCCACTGGCAGCTTTCAAAAAACAGCTGCATTGGTTGCTAGCCATATTCCTATCTAAAATATAAAGATCTGGACATTCAGTTCTTGACATAAAGTGCTGTGTGTTTGTGTGTGTGTGTGTGCTTTTTTAAAGTGCAGAGACGAATCAAGCAAGCCGTCTCAACACAGAAGAAATAAACGAATGACTATTTCTCAGCATAAATCTTGGCAGTTCAGCTCAAAATTTATATCAGCACTAATCAGGATCATTAACCAAGAGTATCAGCAACCCCTTAGAATACTGAATTAACAAAGCACCATGTGGCTCTTTAGGCTAATGAAGTTATTGAGGCCTAAGCTTTAGTGAGCTAGAATACACATCGGGAGATCTGGGTATCTTCATAATTTTGGGTTTCAGATTTTTCCTCCAAACCCAAATTTGGAGGAAAAATCTTCCTTCTGTCAATGTGGCCCCAACCCACAGATTTAAGTATCCACAGACGGGGCCAGGTTGACTAATAGATATACTGATAAGGTTCCTCAGGGTCCTGTCTCTCAAGAGTAGCATTTTGCGAAAAGTCCCATTCTGCTGACAGAAATCCCTTCCGTCAAGTGGAAATTACCACAGGATCCAACCCAAAGTAATAAAGAAAGGAGGAAGAAAACTGAAGCATGGTTTCCTTCAGTCATCTTAACAACCAGGGAGGAACACAGAGGAAAATTAACTTTTGCTGAGAGTACTCAGGGCTTTAAAAAGTTTAAAACTACCACTTTCAGTTAAACCGGAAACATGTAGCGTAACTCTCTCGACACAGGTGAGACACACACCCACAGCTGAGGTTCTCAGATGCTCTTCAAGGATCCCTGGTTGCCGTCAAACTGACCGCGTGCCTTACGGCAGCCAACTCTTTATTGAAATTGACAGGGGCCTGTGTCATTCACTACAGAATTTTGTTGTTGTTGTTTGTGCCTGATAACTGTAAATCAGGATCTTTATTCTATCTGAACATCGGGGTGTGTGTGTGTGTGTTATGCACAGTAGCACAAACTTACCTCATTCATGGCAGGAAATCTGAGCGGTGCGGATATCTTCTGCTGCCCGTTCACATAAATATAGACAAGGCTTTGCCCGAAGGGCCTTTTCCCAGGCATATGAACAATGCTTATATGATGCTGTTGAGAAATTGCATCACACCTTTCAGTTAAATCCTTGTTATTTCTACAAAACAGTTACAAGCAGCTTGTCAAGGAGGGCTTCTCAACACTAAAGCACACCCATTCATCCCCAAACGCTATCCAGCAATCAAATGAACCATTACAGTGGGCTATGTGTCTCTCGTCAGAGTAGAGGCCTGAGATTTGCTCATAAGCCAGATGGAAATATAACCTCCCTGGGCCGAAAGAGTTGGAAGTGGACCATTCAACTGTACAGGGCAGCAGAAAATGCTATCGAGTCGTGGTCGACATGGAGACCCTGAAGGGTTAGGGTTCCCTGTACCCCAACTATCAGCTGCAAATTCCCCCCTCAGCACTCCTCTACCCAAGCCCATCATTATGTTTAATCAGTAGTAACCCCGTAGTGAGATGAATGCAGAGGACATTTCTAAACACACCCAGAGCAAACCCGGATTCCAATCAGCAGAGGTGTCTCCATTTTAACTGTGGTCGGACATACCGAAACACAACCTTCCCTGAGTGGATTGGGGGTGGGTTAAGAGAAGAAGGTTGTGTGTACATTCCCCAGGGCCGCTTTTTCAGTCGGCCATGTAACGTGAATGTGGCTGAGTGGTGGGGGAAGGGTAGGTTCTGAGCAGCTTATCACTTGAGCTACCTTGCCAGTGCACACGTTGCTTTCCACCACCACCCCGCACAGTGGCGAAACCCCGGAGCGCATCTCAACCTCTCTAGAGCCACCTGCAGTTCATCTCCAGCCCCTCCCCCCCAACTACCAGCCCAGGATGGAGCCCGTGGGGTGCTAGCAGGTGAGAAAGAGAAGGGGAGGCAGGGAGTTCTCCGAGTGGCTCAGAGAGTGGGGGGGGGGGCTGGGCTGCATAGGAAGTTGTGGGGCCTTGTCAGGAAGTTGTGGGACTGAGCCCCAGGAGGCCCCACCATAGCTACGGGCCTGCATTCCCATAATCCTCTGCTGTCTCGGGCAATTCCCAGGACCTCTCTGTGGGAACCCAGTTCACATTTTTAAGAGCGCTGTGCTTACATACCGGAACAGCCCTCCTTACCCAGAGAGAATCGCAGAAGCAGTGGTCAGACAACATCACAGTAGCGTATTCCTTCTTTGTACACACAGCGACCACCAGCATTCCGGAGCAGGTAATGAATGCTTCAAAGCCCATCCCACTAACTGTAAAAAAGCTACAGAAATGGGGGAAATAGTTCTTAAGAACGATAGGTCAGCTGCCTAGAAATACGCACCCTGTATGTATCACCTTTTTCTCAGAAGTCAAGTGTCACAACTTTATCATATCCAGGTAAACATTTAGTTTGTATTGGCGCGGGGGGGGGGGTGTGTGCTTCCCATCAGGGTGGTAGCCCTGGGACTCATTCTGTAAGCGGTGGTGGAAAGGGGTGTGACGTTTCAGGTGACTTATGAAGACCCTGTAGGATTTTCAAGGCGAGAGATGAGCAGAGGTGGTTCTGCCATCGCCTGCCTCTGCGTAGCAATTCTGAACTTTCTTGGTGGTCTCTTATCCAAATATCGATCAAGGCTGACCCCGCTTAGCTTCCGAGATCTGACAAGATCAGGCCAGCCTCCCAGGGAGGGCCATTTTGTAAGCAGGCATATTCACTGAGAAGGAGAGAGTGGCCTTTAAGATATTGTAAAATCATCTTACATAACAGGGTCACTACCTTGATTTTGACGGCTCACCCTTGATGAGATGTAGAAGAAGTGTTGCTTTTATACCCCACTCTTCACTACCCGAAGGTGTCTCAGGGCAGCTTACGATCACCTTCACTTCCTGTCCCCACCACAGATACCCTGTGAGGGAAGTGGGGCTGAGAGAGCTTTGAGAGAACTGTGACTGAACAAAGGTCATCCAGCTGGCTTCAGGTGGAGGAGTGGAGAATCAAATCCAGTTCTTCAGATTAGAGTCTGCTGCTCTTAACCACTACACAACAGACAGAAGGCTAACAGACAGAGAGCCAGTTTGGTGTAGTGGTTAAGTGCGCGGACTCTAATCTGGGAGAACTGGGTTTGATTCCCCACTCCTCCACTTGCACCTGCTGATGTGACCTTGGGTCAGTCACAAGCTCTGGCACAGCTGTCCTTGAAAAAGAGCAGTTTGTGTCAGAGCTCTCTCAGCCCCACCCACCTCACAGGGTGTCTGTTGTGGGGAGGGGAAGGGAAAGGAGTTTGTAAGCCGCTCTGAGACTCCAAGTGAAGGGCGGGGTATAAATCCAATCTCTTCTTCTTCTTCTTCTTCTAACTTCCTATGCTGGGGTGCAGTTTCCTCAGACTTCAAAAACGGAGGTTTAGACCAGGGTTTAGGACACTGCCTTGTACAAATACGCATGAATTTTGCAGTAGATGGCACCCTTCATTAGCTTATATACTAAATCCCAAGAGTATGTTCTGTTACATACAAGAAAATGAATTCATGTGGGTAGCCGTGTTGGTCTGAAGCAGCAGAATGAAGTTTGAGTCCAGTGGCACCTTGAAGATCAACAAAATTTTATTCAAGGTATAAGCTTTCATGTTCATGCACACTTCTTCAGATTCACTGTATCTGAGGAAGTGTGCGTACACATGAAAGCTTATATCTTGAATAAAACTTTGTTGGTCTTAAAGGTGCCGCTGGACTCAAACTTTGTCCAACAAGAAAATGAGTCATTCATCTCTTCCAGCCATTAAACATAAAAAAAAACAATTATGCTAAAAATTTGTTTGCTTTTAAGTGCATGTTAAGACGGAAAGGAACAT
The DNA here is from genome assembly GCF_001447785.1 of Gekko japonicus. Classification (NCBI taxonomy): domain Eukaryota; kingdom Metazoa; phylum Chordata; class Lepidosauria; order Squamata; family Gekkonidae; genus Gekko; species Gekko japonicus. The sequence goes on from NW_015163627.1 coordinate 499,765, forward strand.
GAGATATTTTGAAGGCATCCTATCCCAAATTCATGTGACTTTTAGAGATCAGGTCACTAATGAGAAAGGGAAACTGCATCATCAGGTGGACCACAATTGAAACATTTTCTATTGCCACTGCAGGCACGGCATCAGAAATATTCCAGACAGTCCTTTCTAATTTTTATAGACCTTTTCCTACCACCAAATAAATACTTCTAGCTCTGTCCGTTAACCCTCTGTTTAAAGCCATTCCCTGCTTGTTCCATTCTGGAACAACAAATTAAACTCAAACCAACTTCTTTATGTGGTGGGGATTTGTATTATCTCAGAACTATGGTCCAACAATTTTTCCTCAGGGCACTTTATCGGCACTGCACATCACAGCCCGCTCATCTAAGCACCCACAATTCACAAGCGGGCCTCAGATGACTATTTCAGAACTACTTGACCAAGAAGAAGGCGCTTTTACATAAACACAGCTTCAACAGTACAAAATGTACCCAAATGGCAACCGGGCAGGACAAATACCTGGGAGCCAGTTTGGTGTAGTGGTTAGGAGCACGGACTCTAATCTGGGAGAAGTGGGTTTGATTCCACACTCCTCCACATGAACCCTGCTGGGTGACCTTGGGCAAGCCACAGTTCTCTCAGAGCTGTTCTCTCAAGAGCAGTTCTCTTAGAGCTCTCTCAGCCCCACCCACCTCACAGGGTGTCTGTTGTGGGGAGAGGAAGGGGATAGTGAGCTGCTCTGAGACTCTGAGTGAAGGGCGGGGTATAAATCCAATCTCCATCATCATATTGTAGCATGATTTAAAACTAAGCTATTGCACTGGTCAACAACTGAATGGGAAAATACTTCAGAGCCCAATGATCTTTCTAAACAGTGTACTAAGTATAATATACAAATACATAAAATAATACGCCCACTATATGGATCAAAAAATCCACACTGTGGGGCCACCCAGGGTTGGGTACACGCTTTTGCAAACATGATAGTTCCTCTGGGTTTGCAAAAGAATATGAAAACTCAAGAGTGGAGGGAATAAACAAAACAGTTAAAAAGTGCTGAGATCTCACAATACCTCAGTAGCCATTTTGGATTGCCTAAGCAGCCACAATGGCTGCCAAGATCTTACAAGGCTACCTCACCAGATTTCAGTTCTCATCAATGTTCCCTCTAAGCTAAATTAGTGTGACCTAGCTCTCAATTTCTTAGCCTCCAGCTCACACATTTTTGTCTTATGAGCAGAGGTCCATCAGTGGCTATTAGCCACAAGGTACAGATAGGAACTCTTGGTCTCGGGCAAGTGATGCTCTGTCTTCTTGGTGCTTGGGGGGGGGGAGCAACAGTGGGAGGTCTTCTAGTGTCCTGGCCCCACTGGTGGACCACCTGATGGCACCTGGTATTTCTGGCCACTGTGTGACACAGAGTGTTGGACTGGATGGGCCATTGGCCTGATCCAACATTGGCTTCTCTTATGTTCTTAGCTCAGAAAGGATGGCTCCAGAGCAAACTAATTTATGCAGTAGCCTAAGTGCTTGCTCACAACTTGAATGCCAGTAGCTCACAAAGCAGAATTTTTGCTCACAAGACTCCACAAGCTTAGAGGGAGCATTATTTCTAATGTATTCAGTTTTCAAGCTGGAGATAAGTTGGGGGTGGGTGGGGGAAAGCAGTAGCAGGGCAAGCACGAAAACTGGGGAGAGGCTGAGTGACAGACGTGGAACAGGAGGATCAAATGGCCTAGAAAAGGGCACCACACCCCTCTGATCAAAGACGGTCCAGGTAAGTCATGAACAGTGCACAGCTTAGCTGCAACATCACCGGGTGAGTCGTGCGGTAGTGGCCACCTCCCCTGGCTAACCCAGGTGAGTCACGCAGCGACGGTGCAGCCTGGCACCATACACGTCACCCAGAGCAGGCAGGCAAGGAGGTCACTACTGCACAAGTCACCCAGCAGTGGCTCAAACTCCAAAAGGCTAGCCTCTTCACCGGGAAGGAGAGCTTAGAACAGCCCCCCCCCCCCAGCCACTAGCCTACCAGGAGTTTTCCTGATGGGCAGCCATGTTAGTCTGTCTGTAGCAGGAGAAACGAGCAAGAGTCCGGTAGCACCTGAAAGACTAACAAAATAAGTGGCAGGGGAGGAGCTTTTTTGAGTCACTGATCACTGTGAGCCGTGACTCACAAAAGCTCCTCCCCTGTCATATAATTTGTTAGTCTTTAAGGTGCGGCTGGACTCTTGCTCTTTCCTACAGGATTTTTCCTGGCGGTCATAATGGCTCATCCAACCCTGGTGAGTGAAGAAGTGGAGTCGAACCGAAGGGAGGGAGAGAAGACGAAGCAAACAGATGGGAGACGGGGTAGGGAGGGAGGAAAACCCCTTCCCCCAAAGGTTCTCACAGTTCCAGAACTTGTCCAATATACTACTGATGCACGACTTAATTCCCCCCCCCTCCCCCAAGACATTTTTCCTTCCTGGACTAGCATCAATCCCCATCTCATGTTGAAGCCAACCTCTTCTCTGCTTCCTCCCATCCTTTTTTAAACACAGAGAACACACCTTCTCCCACCGCCGGCTTCCCCATACAGTAGAAACAGAGCACTGATTGGCTGTGAACAATTTACCGTGATTTAAACAAGCATGAGCTACACAGCCTAACATGGAGTTGGCAAGTGTGGCTCTGGGGATGCAAAGAAGGCCTAAACCGAGGAAGAATCCGGTCCCTCGCTGCCTAGCAAATTCCACCGGTTCCTTCCATTCCAACATACCTGTAGAGCTGTTTTCTCTTGCCGCCCTTGCTATTGGCACTGGGTCTCACTTGGTCTTGGTCCAGGCATAGCCAAGCACTGAAGGAAAAGGCAGAACCCGGCCACCTCTGGATGGTTGGCACCGCAATGCCCGCCATGCTATGGGAGAGGTCAAAATACTGCAAGGCGTTGTCCAGTCCTTGCTTTCGGGCCATGGTGAGAACCGCACGCATTACCGGGACCACGTGAGGATGGGCCTGCCTCGGGTCCGTAGTCCTCAGCAGCCTGATAAGCTCGTGCAGCTCTTCGGAGCTCATTGACTGGCTCCCCAAAGACCCCAAGAGAGCTATCAGGTTCTCGGCACACGTCCTGTGGAGCACAGCGTGTCCGCCGAGCGTCTCGATGATGCGGATGACCATGTTCGTGTTGACGCACGTGGCACGGCTCTGCCTGTTGATGCAGCAGATTCGCTTCAGCCAGTTCGAGACGAAGACCTGAAGGTCGGGCGAATCCAGTTCCGGAAGCCACTGAATGAGCAGCAACAAAGGCTGGACGTTGCTTATGCCCAAGATGCCGACGGACGTGTGGTCACCTTCGACAGCCTTTGGGGAAAATCAAACACAACGATCGCTAGCTGTTAAGGAGTGCAGACTTAGGCTCAAAGCTACCCAAGGAAACCACAAGCAACGGTTCTCTGGCTGCTTAAACAAACAGATTTATTTATTATGGCCTGTGTTTTCCAAGGGCTAGAGAGCCCGTCTCCTTGGGTGAATGACTGCTGTCTTTCAGCTGGTGGGTGGCCAGGCCCATAGCCAGGATTTTGTGGCTTGTGGGGGGGAAATTTTTTTCTGGGAGGTTGAAGTTCTCAGTGCAGAAAGAAAAGCCATTTAGCCAACAGAAAGCCATTACCAGGATAGAGCTCTAAATTGCAAGCTGCCAACCACGCAGATGACAGTTCTCAGCTGCTGCAAGTTAATCACTTCTGCCAGCCTAAGCAAGGATCCTGATAACAAGCCGGCAGGTGGGGGGGTGATGACTCCTGTAGTCCAGAAAGCTAACACTGTGGCAGGAAAACTCTCTTCAAGGAGATCAGTTTCTTGACGCAGAGTTAGAAGGGATCCTAGAGGTCATCTACTCCAACCCCCTTCCTCGGTGCAGGTATTAGTCAACTACAGCACCCCACTCTGCTTAAAGGAGCGCATGCCTTAAACAAATGTTTTAAAATGATTGAAAAAAGCATTTACAGGAGAAATTATTGTGGGGCTGTGCCCTCAGGAAAGGAGGCAGCGCCCCCCAAAAGTCTCACTGTAGCTATGGGTATCTACCTTGCCCTGGGAAGAGATGTAATGAAAGATTCTCTCTGCAGGAGCTGGAAAGGGAGAGCTTCTTGTAAGGTTTCACTTGAAGGTGACACGTATTCACCGTGGAAAAATCTAGCAACCCGTGCCACTTCTCCAGTTTGCATAGATTACTTTGAGTCATCCATTAAAATCATTTGTGGTGGAAAGATGGGCCACTAAAAGTATATTTTCTAGCCTAAAGAAATGAAATGTAAGGTATGGCAAACAACAGCTGGCGTACAAGCTAAGAGTACACCTTGGTACCCTAATATTTAAAATGTCTGGGGTACAAAATTACCCCAATGAGTAAATCCAGTTGCTAGGGTAAATTTATATTGAGGATACTATTTCCCCCCCTTTCTTACAAGAAGAAAACGAGAAGTGGTAATTAATATTCTGTTGGGGATATTCTGCACCACACTGCTTGGGACAATCTCCTGAAAGGAGAAAATGATAGAGCCATTCACTTAAAAAATTTTTTGCAAGAAAAGGACAAGCAGAGGGTCAGCGCGGGTCCTGAAGTCTGAGCCTGAGATCTATGGCGGTCACCTCTCTTAAAAAGATGCTCGAAACGAAGCTTTCTTTCTCACCATGTTCATGAGCTCTTCAAGCAGTTCCCGTGAAGGCTGACCCATTGATTTGAGGACTTCAAATATATGAGCGTAACCGATCCGTTCCTTAAACACTTCCTAAGGGGGTGAAAAATTTACAAAGTTGGTAAGCAACGTACAAACATATGGCCTATTTCAAGCCAGGTTTTATTAAAATTGTGAAGTTTAGATTTGAATTCTTCATATGACCACTTTAGAACTTTAACGACTCATTTTGATAGATCAAGATGGGTAGCCATGTTAGTCTGTCTGTTATCTGAAGAAGGGAGCAGTGACTCAGGAAAGCTCATCCCCTGCCACATATTTTGTTAGTCTTTAAGGTGCTGCGGTGGCTCAAGTGGTTAAGACGCTGAACTGCAGGCTGTGGAAGGTCGGTAGTTCAGCAGTTCGAGACCCGGGTGCTGCATGACGGAGTGAGCTCCCGTCTCTGGCCCCAGCTCCTGCCAACCTAGCAGTTCGAAAGCAAGAAATTGCAAGTAGATAAATAGGTACCACTTCAGTGGGAAGGTAACAGCGTTCCGTGCGCCTTGGTGTTTAGTCATGCCGGCCACATGACCACGGAAACGTCTTCGGACAGCGCTGGCTCTTCGGCTTTGAAACGGAGATTAGCACCGCGACCCTAGAGTCGGACTCGACTGGCTTTCAAGCAAGGGAACCTTTACCTTTACGGTGCTCCTGGACTCTGGCTCTTTTCAACCCGTTTTGACACTTTCATTTTTTCCCCTCTAGCTACAGCAAAACTCTCATGACTACGAACAACCCTTCAGTGAAAACCAAGAAAAAAGTTTCAATGCTTCATAAAGCCCTCAGCCTTTAAGCCATAAAACCTGAATGAAACATTGATTCCTCTGCTAAGCGCATAGTTGAGGCCGGAGCTAAACAGTGCTGCCATTATCCTCCGACTAAGAACTGACTGAGGAGGATACGGTTGCATTCTAGATGCTTTACACTGGGGCAAAGCACCTAGCTAGTTTGCCTGTGGCGTTAAGTACAGAACACTGCACTCTCTGAAATTCTTTCATGGTATCTAATGAACGTTCCCAGGGAGAAAAAGAAAATCATAAATATGATTGTGTTGAAAGAGATGTACGGTGAAATTAACAACTTATTTGAGAACAAGATACATCTCGAAACTTGAGGAGAGACAGAGTGTCTATTATGCAAGCAAGAGATAAACTCAGAATGAGAAACAGTTGTAAAATGGTCTAAAAATGTATTGATTTAGTTGCTGTAGATTTTCCGGGTTGTGAGGCCATGTCTTGGCATTGTAGAACCTCACGTTTTGCCACTACCTGTGACTGGCATCCTCAGAGGTATAACTCAGAAAGATGGAGTACTCTCTGTGTCAGGGTGTATTGTATTGTATATATAAATTTACAATATAAAGCATCCAAATGTAGTATAACGCAGAAAAATAACAATTTTGGAATATAAACGTATAACAAAGTGGACTTTGAACAAAATATTCCTTATTGCAAGATAGATAATATTTTAAAAGTTACGGCTAGTACTTAGTAATGATGAAATATGTAATACAGAATACGGATTAATGATGAAACTATTGTAGAAAATGTCTTAAAATTCTAATGAAGGGGATGTCATGGAGAAGTATTTCTTTACTTTTTTGTTTAATATATCCTGTATCTATAATCACTATATAACCCCCTCTCTTTCTTTCTGTGCCCCTTTTATGTTATCATTTTGTTTTTAAAATATAAATATACTACAAAAGAAAAAAGAAAAAAATCGGGGAGGGGGAGGAATTAGATATGTGACATAGTATTATTCCTACCGATAACAATAGTGATAGAATGTTGTAAATTCTTAAAACAAAGTGGGACACACACACCCCCCTTGAGGCTTGCCTGGTGCCGACCTCACTTTCCTCGATGTGCCAGATTTCAGGGGCGTTCTGTGGATGGGCAGGGAAGTTGTGCAACGTCCCCGGCGTGATGTCGACGCATGGGGACGCTCTGGTATTTGGGCAAAACTCTATGGGGGGTTTTGCCCTCAAAACCATAGAGTTTGCCCAAATACAAGTGGGTCCCCCATGATGCCCACGACACGATGGCGTCACTTCTGGGTGATGCCATCGTGTTGGGGGTGTCACACAGCGACATACCTGTTTAGGGGAGGGGTTTCCCCCGCCTGCCAGCTGGTCTACAGTGGAGGGAAGCCCCCGAAACTGGGGGATCCCCTGCCCAGACCTGGGGGCTGGCAACCCTAGTGGTCTCCCATCTAAGTACTCACCTGGGCTTATCCTGCTTAGCTTCTGAAATAGGACAAGATCAGACTAGCCTTGGCCATCCAGGTCAGGGCAGAAACCTACTATCAGTCAGAATATATAGGGTCCAAGCAGGGGTCGTTTCGTAGAAAAAGAGCTAGGGGAACTCATTAGCATAACTCATTAGCATATGCCACACACCCCTGACATCACCGGAAGTGTGTCATAAGGCCACACACCCTGACATCACCGGAAGTGTGTCATAAGGCCACACACCCCGCCCCCAACGGTCCTGGCCGTCGCCACTGGCCTTGCAGCTCCACTGCTGAGCCCCATGAGGGGCCCGGCGGTGGACCTGCAAGGCCGGCGGGAGTGCAAGGAAGCCCCGCGAAGGCCCTCCCTGGCCCCAGGCAGGCAGGGGTGGGGAGAGGCAAGGAGGAAGCAACTCACCCTCCCTCTTCTCCTGCCTCCTCCTGGCTGAATGAGGGCCGGAAGCGGGGCGGCCGGAAGCAGGGGGCGGGGCTTCGTCATGTGCCCCGCCCCCATACCTCACCCAGGGGAACTGCAATCCCCCGCGATCTCCCCCGAAATGACCTCTGGGTCCAAGGCAATTTCTCACATTAGTCTTTAAGGAACCCTTGCTCACCTTAGCAGCTGGAGACTTGTGCATCACTGCCGTAAGAGCCTGAATGGCGGACACCGCCAAGCGGTCGAGTTGCCCCTGAAACACCTGAAAACAGCACAAGATGGAAAGACGTAACGTACACGAATGCATACCCCTACCCATATGACACACTCACCCCTTGAAGGCCACACCCCACCCAGGGCTTCCTTGTCGGGACGAAAACATTAGCATGCCAACCCAATCATCTCCCCCCTGCAGGCACATATTTATGACACCACAACCTACAAAAGAGAAGACACGAGAGAAGAGTAGCCACGGATTTTCCGAAAGAGGCGGAGAAAAGCACTCACAAGTACCCATTAAGACAGTCTGGATTGACAAAGGAGCCTCGTGCTGTTAATGGACAATCTCAAGAGGGAGGGAGCTACAAGAAAACAGAAAACCAACTATCTAGTTTCCTGGAAGTCAACCTTTGACGGGACATGGGGGTGTGTGGCAGGACAGTCCTCAGTGCACATTCTAGCACACAAAAGCTTTCTCACCACCACCACCCAAAAAATAACGGGATTGAGAACTGGGTTGGCACAAGTCTTCTGCCGATTCCACAATTCTCTCATCCCAAAATAACTGCAAAATGTCCCCTCCTTTTTGGGGTTCCTTCATATTACTGGTGGACATTGATGCTACCTAAGAGATTGGGGACAACTCGCCACTGAATCGAGAAACTGATTTGCGAATCTCTTCAGGAATATATTGTAAATATAGAGCCTCTCATGCAAGGAAAAATAAAACACACACAAAAAAAGGATTTAGAAAATGAACGATGTTAGCTGAGGTAAAGATAATCATATTGGTCATCGATTCATTAATTTAGGTAGAATTGGGGGTTCACAATTGCATTAATTTCAGTTTAGCCTTTCTGAAGGAGTTTTTTTAAAGTTTTATCCTATTTCTAAATTTCATGAGAAAAACAGGCATCCTGCATTCTTGTGATGCCTAAAGGAAACTTTTTCTCAAAAAAAATCCCACCAGTGGCTTCCGACCTCCCAGATTCAGTCTGTCCATTGTAATGTGAACTTTTTTTTTAATTTTGATTTTATTTTTGGCAACAGAATCAAGACATCAAATCCAGCCACACAGATTCCACAAAGCCCTAGAGCCCAATACACCACAGTGCTCAGACAAGTAAGAAGGCGCAGGGAGAAAAGGGGGGGGGGGACGCTAATAAATCATCACCAGGTTGATAGTATTGGGTTTTATTCCTGTACTTCAACCTCCCCTGTTTGAAAACGAGAGAAATGGAAGCAGACTAGATAATTTAAGCCTCGAAGCACCGTTAAAAACGTGACTTTTGCTTGATTTAAAAAACGAGAAAATTTAGGAGTCAAAATATTTCCCTGGGCATGAATTGGAATCCGCCTAAATACTGCCAGGAAGGCAGAGGAGGGAAAGTACAGGAAAAACAGCCCTCCCCGCTAATCGCCACTGTGCCTCGGCCTCAGCTACAGCAAAACGCAGGCTTGCGGGAGATACCTGTTCCTGATTCATTTCTGTCAGTAACTGGTTGGCAAGTTCTTTCTCATTCTTGTGTACCACCTGATTGTTAGCACTTAAAAAGAGCTGTTAAAATGAAAGATAAGAAGAATGGGAAACAGGCATGTTAAACTCGGCCCCCCGGCCGCGGCTGCAGGGCGAATCATTCCAACTGACCACCGGCCAGTAAAAGTCGTATCCTGTTAAAACACCTTCCGCAGCTGAATTGTCACCAGACTGTTTGCGCTGACCGAATGTGTGCTCAACAGAGGCAAACTTGCAGAGGCGGGAAACTGGCACAGGGTTTATGGAGACATAAAAGGAGAATGGCCGGGACCTGGATATTCTCATCTCCTTCTTCACAAATTAAAAGGGAAAGCTGCGTGGTGTTAATAAGCCAACTGGAAGAGAAGGTTTTCTGTCATTTCTGCATGCAAGTTAGGACAGTAGGCCAATACAAACACAATGGACTGGATCCTATGGTTCCCCTACACCAAGTCTTCCGCCAATATAGAAAGACTTTCCTCTGTTGGAGGAGATCTTTCTCCACCAAAGGACGATAGAGCATAAGACAGTCAAAGGATCCAACCCAACCCAACATCCTGGTGTTCTAGCCATAGTTAAGAGATGAGAAGCCAGCTCTTTCTTCTCCCTTTTGGTGTAAATTTCCCACCCAATTTAACCTGGTTAATGTATACCTCTCCACCAGTATCCTTGAGCTTATTTGGAGGTTCTAGAAGCGGCGTGTAGCTATACCCTTGACCAAAGAATGGCACACTTCTTCTATCTGGGGTGGTTGTCCTTTCCCACCAAACACCCGACTTTCAGAGGGACACACAAGGGCCCTTCATGCCCTCTCCTTTTAATCTGCGTTCACCGCGGTGTCCTCCAAGCAATTCTGCACTAAAATCGAATCCAACCTTCTTTTTTATCCAGGTTTCCCCCCCTCATTCTGCACTAAAATAGAGTTCAACCTTCTTTTTATTCTGGGTTTTCCCCCCATTCTGCATTAAGTTACCTCCCTTCAGTGGTCAGCCCGGGTTTCAGCTTGCTGTTGCCCCGGGTTATTTGGATGCTGTTTTGCCCTGGACTTAAATTGCCTCGAGTCAAACTCTGAGAAAACCTGGAGCGGCAGGCAAAGGCGGAAAGGACCAAAGAGTGGTGAGGGAGGAAGGGGACACCCCTGGCCCGCCAGATCAGCCAAATCAATCCCAGCAATCAAGGGGGGGACAGACGCTGTGGCCAGTTCTCCCTCACCACCACCAATATTCTAAAACTTAACTTAATCTTGGTTAAAATGGGAACCCTGATTAGCATTAACCAGGGCTCAAATGTATACAGATATAACCAAGGTTAGGGTCACTGAGGCAATCGGCAGACAACCATGGGGAGTGGCTAGAGAAAGGGGGCGAACAAGCTGATTGGTCCACTCCCAGTCTCGTAAACGTGGCTGACGGATTGGGGGTATTATACCTTTCCCAATCCACTGGAGGGGAGCAGCGCGTAAGGCCCTTCTACGCAAGTCTGCTGAGGTATACCTCACAATGAGGAGCAATATAGTTAGTAGCAGTGACCGGCAGGACGGGCCAGCTCCTCCACGCAAAATGCATCTTCTCCTTTGCGTGAGAGAATGAATGCCTCTTAACAGATTTATGAGCACAAAGTGCTCTGAAGTTGCTGGAGCCAATGTAATTGACATACGGCACAGCCGAGGGAAAAGAAAACCAGCCCTGCCAAGAACATGAGGACGCCATCGTTCACACGTACAGAGTGTTAACATTTCTGCAGGGATTTCACATCTAAGCAGTTGTACCACTATTTTGCCAGTACTGCAGAACAATTTCACAAAGGCATTAATAAAAGAAAATGATCAAACATTGTTCTTCTGCCATAAAAGGAAAACGGGAGTTGGGAGTTTCTTATTTATTAAAGTGCCTCTGTAGCAGATTCAAATCACGCAACTATCGGAGTGCACTGGAGGGCAAGCAGGTGCAAGACTAAGAGTTGAGGGTCTCCTCCAAATGTAAATCCTTTATCTAAAAAAGCTATAGATCCTGAATGCGGGTCAAGGTATTCAAAGATACACAGGATGCAGTGAGCCTCTGATGAACCCCCTACATGCCTGTAGACCCCGACTCAACTCCCACAGCCACTCTAGAGAACTTTGAACATCATCCAGTGGATGGTTCCTCAGTGGAACAGGCTTCCTCAGGAGGTAGTGGTGGGCTCTCCTTTGGAGGTTTTCAAACAGAGTCCAGATGGCCATCTGACAGCAATGCGGATTCTGTGAACTTAGGCAGATCATGAGAAAAGAGGGCAGGAAGGGTGGCCTCAGTGCATAGTTCTCGTGGCCCTTTCTTACATGCCCAGGGAAATGCTGATCGCCACTTTGGGGTCAGGAAGCAATTTTTCTCCAGGCCAGTTTGGCCAGGGATCCTGGAGGGTTTTTTATTTTTTCGTCATCTTCTGGGCATGGAGCAAGGGTCACTGGGGGTGGGGGGTGGTATTTGTGAGTTTCCTGCATTGTGCAAGAGGTTGGACTAGATGACCCTGGAGGTCCCATCCAACTCTATGATTCTGTGATTCTGTGATTCTATGCACCCGAGGCTTTTCAAGACCCTGCTTCTCACCAGAGACCTGGACTCACCTCCCACAGCCACTTTAGAGAATTCTGAGCATCATCCAATGGACAAGTTCAAAAACAAATCAGTGGAAACATTTTATGTACCCATTAGGAACTCTTCAGATTCCACCCTTTAGGCATACACATTTATGCTGCAGAAGGGACCAATGTTCCCCCCTAAGCTGTGGAGTCTTGTGAGCAAAAATTCTACTTTGTGAGCTACTGGTGTAAAAGTATTGAGTGTAAGATTTGACTACTGCATGCATTAGTTTGCTCTGGAGCCATCCTTCCTGAGCTAAGACAAAAATGAGCCGGAAGCTAAAAAGCTGTGAGCTGGCTCACACTAACTCAGCTTAGAGGGAACATTGGAAGGGACAACCTATTTTGTTTGAAGAATAATTAATGCAATTCCAGCACACAGCCATGAATGTATAAACCCCACATTTGCCTGTAAAAGCGCACAGGACTAAAATGAAAGAGTTGTCGCGACAAGATTTTCCCCCAGTGCAGAATCTGTCCTGGCTACTCCAGTTTCGTGCGACACTTCCATGTATCCTAAGAGCCCTTGAGGCATTCAGTGAATACCACCAAAGAAGCAACACGCCTGCAACCCACGCCCTGGCCTGGATAGCCCAGGCAAGCCCGATCTGGTTAGATCTTGGAAGCTAAGCAGGGTCGACTCAGGCAAGTACTTGGATGGGAGACCTCCTTGGAATACCAGAAGTCAGGAGGCAGGGGCAGGCTTTATTAGAACTGTGCCTTCTAGGAGAAGAAAAAGGAGAACGTTGTAATTCATGGCCTTCCATGCCAGCCACATGTGTGTTTAAGGCACTGTCAGAGTGGACTTATAGCAACCCCATATGGTATTCAAGGTAAGAGACTGACAGAGGTGGTTTGCCATTGCCTTCCTTTGCAAAGCGACCCTGGACTTCACTGTTGGTCTCCCATCCTAGTCCCAACCAGGGCCGATCCTGCTTAGCTTCCAAGATCTTACAAGATCAGGCTAACCTGGCCCATCCAGGTCAGGGATGCCCACCATACAATACATTTAAGTGCCTCTAAAGCACAAGATGCACATCTGTACAAAAAGGGAGCTTTGGAAAGGCTTACAGCACAAACAGCATTCGAAAAGTACAAGATATTCCACGGGGATACAATGGTTCTCACGCCGAGCCATTTTCTCCCTGGTTCTAATAAAGATTTTATCTCAATGTATAGCTTCAGACCTTAGAACAACCCAGCTCTTATGAAAGCGGGAACGTTGTCTCTCGGACAGCGATGCTCAAGTAACGACACTCTGTTTACCTTGCAGTTTTGCAGCAGCCGGATGAGATGTTCAAAGCAGTTGCTGTTCAGGAAAATGGCTTGCAGAACAGGCCTGTCCACGCAATCTAACATGGAGGTGATGGTATCTGCAAAGGGAAACAGAAGAGAAATTAGATCACACGTGCTGTCGTTTGTAAAACTCTGCCTGTTTATCTTTGGGGGTGTGGAAGCCAAAAAGCATTCAACAGGAACCACGATTGTAAGCCACAAACAATAGAAGAATAAGGAGGAGGAGGAGGAGGAAGAGGAGGAGGAGGAGACTGGATTTAAACCCCGCCCTTCACTTGGAGCCTCAGAGTGGCTTACGATCTCCTTTCCCTTCCCCTCCCCACAACAGACACCCTGTGGGGTAGGTGGGGCTGAGAGAGCTCTTTCACGAACTGCCCTTTCAAGGACACCTCTTGTCAGAACTTACTTTTCAGCACTGGCTGTGGCACTAACATGCATGAACACACATGACGCTGCCTTCTACTGAATCAGACTGTCGGTCCATCAAAGTCAGTCTTGTCCACTCAGACTGGCAGGGGCTCTCCGGGGTCCCAGCCCAGGCGGAGGTGTTTCACATCACCTACTACCCGACCCTTGCATTGGAGATGCTGGGGATTGAACCTGGGACCTCCTGCATACCAAGCAGATGCTCCACCACAGAGCCACAGCCTTCCCCCTAAGAAGCAGAACAAACAACGGCTAGTGTTGTTAATAGGGGTGCCAGCCTCCAGGTGGGACCTAGGGATCCCTTGGAATTACAACTCATGTCCCAACTACCACTGGGGTTCCTGTCCTCCCCAGGCTCCACCCCCATATCTCCAGGAATTTCCCAACCTGGAGCTGGCAACCCTACCCCCTGCCGGTGGCCGGGGGGACCTAGGTGTTAAGAATTATGGAGCCATTTTGGAATGTATTATTACTGTAACTTCTAGTACGGCAGCTTTTCGAAGGAGATATTTATGGTGGGGTCCCAGGCAGAGTTATCGTCTTCTGAAACCCCTTGCCTGCAAGGGACTTAGAAGGGTGCATCTCTGCTTAGGAGTAGAAGAAGAAGAGATGAAGAAGAGACTGGATTTATAACCCGCTCTTCACTGCCCAAAGGAGTCTCAGAGCGGCTCACAATCTCCTTTTCCTTCCCCTGCCCACAACAGACACCCTGTGAGGTAGGTGGGACTGAGAGAGCTCTTTTGAGGACTGCCCTTGAGAGAACAGCTCTGAAAGAACTTGTGACTGACCCAAGGTCACTCCAGCGGCTGCATGTGGAGGAGTGGGGAAACAATTCCGATTCTCCCAGATTAGACTCCATGCTTCTAACCACTACACCGAACTGGCTCTCATCCAAACAACTCTGTTTAGGACTACATAATTAACTCTAAAAGTACTTTCAATGGCATATGCAGTTCTTTAAAAGAAAGACAGGCAAGTTATTCTATATACACAATGACTGCAACATGGAGAAAGCCATTGCTTTCACTGTACCCTCCTGTCTCTACAGATAATCCACAGTTACCCAACTCAGCATCTTCAGATTAAAGGTTTCCCTTCCTCAAAAGCCAGTGGAATCCGACTCTAGGCTGTGGTGCTCATCTCCGTTTCCAAGATGAAGAGCCAGCGCTGTCCGAAGACGTTTTCATGGTCATGTGGCCGGCATGACTAAACGTCAAGGTTCACAGAATGCTGTTACCTTCCCACCAAAGCGGTACCTATTTAACCACTTTCAATTTCTTGCTTTCGAACTGCTAGGTTGGCAGGAGCTGGGACCAGAGACGGGAGCTCACTCCGTCATGTTGCACTCGGGTCTCGAACTGCTGAACTACTGAGCCTGAGCCACCACAGCCCCCTATATCTTCAGATTAGGGGTGGCTAAAAATCTGAACGGAGCTGCTCCGTGATTCCCCCACCCCCCACACAATCTGGAGTGGAAACTTTCGCATCCTTCCCTTTCCAGACGGGAGAAGACTTGCTTCTCTGTACTTGTCTCAAACACGGAACCTGCCCTAATGCACAAAACAGACAGACAATAACTTACTGCCATTTCAATAGCAGTCTGGAAGACAACTAAATGTACCTCTTAATTTCCCTTTAGAATTACAAAGCAGTTTTATGTTAGAAGCTATTACACCATCCCAGTGTTCCCTCTAAGCTGAGTTAGTGTGAGCTGCCTCACAGTTTTTTAGCCTCCGGCTCACACATTTTTGCCTTAGCTCAGGAAGGATGGCTCCAGAGCAAACTAATTTACGCAGCAGCCAAATCGTTCGCTCACAACTTTAATGCCAGTAGCTCACAAAGTAGAATTTTTGCTCACAGGACTCCACAGCTTAGAGGGAGCAGTCCGTACAAAGTTACAAAATGACTGGGTGTTAGGGCAAGTGGGCCAGGCTAACGTTAACCAAAGGCAGCAGGTCCAATGGAGATACGGCAAGCCCTCCCCACACTCTACGAAGCACGGGTCAGCAACATTTATAACTGAAGCGCACAACTACGCCAAAATTCAGAGCAATGAAGAGCCAGGATAAGAAAGCCTATTTGCATAATAGAAACAAAGCAACTTAACATTACTGATTAACTGATTAATAATCTGTACGTTTTTTTGTGATTGTCTGTGAGTCCTTTATTCGGAAGTGGCACACACAGGGGGACTCACAATAAATACTACACAAGCAGGATCCCACGAGAAACTCACACGGAAGTTCTTCTTTGTACATTACCCTAAACTGTGGATTTAATGATCCACTTCTTGGGCCATGTGCAGAATTATATATATGGTATATGCAGCAGCAACCTGTACAATTGTTTTAAGGCACTGACATACGTGTGGACATATTTCACACTTGAATTACTGGCAGCTGTTTATCTTTATCACCTTCCTTTCTGTAAGGCACCTCTAAGAACCCCTTCCGTTGCATAAAAATCTTTGCCGGCTCTTCCCTTCACAGACTGGTTATTCAGGAATCCTACTTACCCCTTCCGGTATACCTGTAACGATTCCAAAAGGTAGAGCCCGAGTAAAGGGTTAACCTCTGTAACTGACAGAGCGGAGGGGGAGGTGTGGAATGGAGAAAAAGGATTCTAAACTGCCAAGATGGGCAGTGGGTGGTTGAAAAATAAAGCCAGAGAAAAAGAAGAATGAGGCATGTGGATGAGGGGGCTTGTGAGGGAGACAACTTCAAGCTGCTCAACTTGTAAGCTGCCCTGAGTCTGCCTGCAGGGAGGGTGGGATATAAATCGAAATAAATAAATAAATAAATAAATAAATAAATAAACCCAAAAAAGTATCCCTAGGAAAAGAGATTAAAGTGGTTCTCTAAAATATCCCCTGTGGGTGAGTCTGTGCCCAAGAAGGGGCCAGGCGGGAGAATACAAAAACATTCGCCTCAAGGTAGAGGAGATGTATTAGGAACTCTGAGAGAGGGGAAAGCTCACAGAAAAGTAGGAATAACATGATAATATCAGACGAGGAAGAGGAGGAGGAGGAGGAGCAAGAGTTGGATTTATACCCCACCCATCACTCGGAGTCTCAAAGTGGCTTACAATCTCCTTTCCCTTCCCCTCCCTACAACAGACACCCTGTGGGGGAGGTGGTGCTGAGAGTTCTGAGAGAACTGCTCTTGAGAGAACAGCTTTGAGAGAACTCTGACTGACCTAAGGTCACCCAGCTGGCTGCATGTGGAGGAGTGGGGAATCAAACCCGGTTCTCCAGATTAGAGTCCACTGCTCTTAACCACCACACCAAACTGGCTCTCTGCCTAACATTCTGTTATAAAGTCTGTCATTTCTATTCAACTAAAGTATCAGTAGAACTTTCACCTTGTTCTCTACAAATAACATCATGTTGTACGCTTGAATTTCCTTCTATTGAATATCTCTGCCCAGAACTACTCCAAAGAAATGCTACCAAAACCATCTTACACTATTCTAGTTAACCAGTGCCTAAAATCTCTTCAAGAAAATTGGAGAAATCAAGGGAGCATTCCATGCAAAGATGGCCATGATAAAGGACAAAAATGGTAGGGACCTAACAGAAGCAGAAGAGATTAGGAAAAGATGGCAAGAATACACAGAAGAACTATACAAGAAAGACCTCGATGTCCTTGACAACCACGACGGTATAATCACTGACCTCGAGCCAGACATCCTGGAATATGAAGTTAAATGGGCCTTAGAAAGCATTACTAACAACAAAGCTAGTGGAGGTGATGGTATTCCAGCTGAGCTATTCAAAGTCTTAGAAGATGATGCTGTTAAAGTGCTGCACGCAATTTGCCGGCGAATTTGGAAAACGCAACAGTGGCCACAGGATTGGAAAAGGTCAGTATACATTCCAATCCCAAAGAAGGGCAATGCCAAGGAATGTTCAAACTATCGCACAATTGCACTCATATCACACGCTAGCAAGGTCATGCTCAAGATCCTACAAGCTAGGCTTCAACAGTACGTGGATAGAGAACTACCAGAAGTACAAGCTGGGTTTCGAAGAGGTAGAGGAACGAGAGATCATATTGCCAACATTCGCTGGATTATGGAGAAAGCAAGAGAGTACCAGAAAAATATCTACTTCTGCTTCATTGACTATGCTAAAGCCTTTGACTGTGTGGATCACAACAAACTATGGCAGGTCCTTAAAGAGATGGGAGTACCAGACCACCTCACATGTCTCTTGAGAAACCTGTATAAGGGCCAAGAAGCGACAGTTAGAACCGGATATGGAACAACTGATTGGTTTAGCATAGGAAAAGGAGTACGACAAGGATGTATATTGTCGCCTTGCTTATTTAATATATATGCAGAGTACATCATGCGAAATGCTGGCCTGGATGAATCACAAGCGGGAATTAAGATTGCTGGGGAAAAGATCAACAACCTCAGATATGCAGACGATACCACTCTAATGGCAGAAAGTGAAGAGGACCTAAACAGCCTCTTACGAGGGTAAAAGAGGAGAGTGTAAAAGTGGGCTTGAAGCTCAACATCAAAAAAACTAAGATCATGGCATCTGGCCCCATCACTCCTTGGCAAATAGAAGGGGAAGTTGTGGAAGTAGTGACAGACTTCACGTTCCTGGGATCCCAGATCACCACAGACTGTGACAGCAGCCATGAAATTAAAAGACACCTGCTCCTTGGGAGGAAAGCGATGGCGAACCTAAACAGCATGATAAAAAGTAGAGACATCACCCTGCCAACAAAAGTCCGCATGGTCAAAGCAATGGTATTCCCAGTAGTCATGTATGGCTGCGAGAGTTGGACTATAAGGAAGGCCGAGCGCCGAAGAATAGATTCTTTTGAACTATGGTGCTGGAGAAGACTCTTGAGAGTCCCTTGGACTGCAAGGAGATCAAATCAGTCAATCCTAAAAGAAATCAACCCTGACTGTGCCCTGGAAGGCCAGATACTGTATCTGAAGCTCAAAGACTTTGGCCATCAAATGAGAAGGGAGCACTCACTGGAGAAGACCCTGATGCTGGGAAAGATTGAAGGTCAAAGAAGACGGGGACGGCAAAGGATGAGATGGTTAGACAGTGTCATAGATGCAACGAACATGAAATTGAGCAAACTTCAGAGGACGGCGGAAGACAGGAGGGCCTGGCGGGAGCTGGTCCATGGGGTCGCAAAGAGTCGGACTCGACTGTGCGACTGAACAACAACAAAAAATAAAAAGGGGACAAAAGACCACAAGAAATATCGGCAAACATTTCAATACCTGAAGGGTTTTGTTTTATTTTTTAAGAGCCTTATTTGGTTCTGTACTGAGCCCTGCCTCACAGGATATTGTGCTACTTACTCAGCATCTGGATCTGCAGCGCTATGAACCGGCTCTCCCACTGCCTCGACCGCTTCGAATTCGGCAAAGCGGCGTGGTCGGAGTTGAGCAGCTTGAAGTAGTTCTCCAAGATGGTGCTGGTTTCCACTTGCCGCTGGTCCGAGCTGCTGGTCAGAAGGATATGCACCACTTCCGTCAGGCACTTCAGGGTCAGCTCCGCCTTCCGGCTCACTTCGTCGGGGTCTCTGTTGTCCCACATGTCACAGTCAGCTAACACGCGCATCAAGACTTCCATGGTGGCCGGAGATATTGCTTGAAGAGCATTTCTCTAAAGTTACCAATGAAATCGCCCCCAACACCAGAGTACACAGCATCAGTATCTTTTTTTTAAAGGTATATAATCTGACATATCCAACAATTCTGAAGATACTGCTCTATCTGAATAAAAGTGCTAAGTTAACAGCATATTTTAAAGGAAACCACTCCTCATCCCTCTGCCTCTTGCTAAGGTTTGAGAATCCGGATTAGACTTCATGTTCCTCTCTGAAATCTAGATTCAAGTGGGTAGCTGTGATGGTCTAAAGCTCCAAGATATAAAAAAAGTCTGTGTGAATAACTAATAACCTATAAATGACTAGATGTAATAATTATATATTAATATAATAATATGTAAATAACCTATAACCACAACACAGTGCATAAATCAATACTTCATAAATAGTAAAGGTCTGCGGGGAGGGCGGGGTATATATCTTAATAAATAAATAAATAAATTTCCCTTGCTTGAAAGCCCCCTAGAGTCGGTGCTCATTCTATTTCCAAGCCGAAGAGCCAGCGCTGTCCAAAGACGTTTCTGTGGTCATGTGGCCGCCATGACTAAACACCGAGGCACATGGAACGCTGTTACCTTCCCACTGAAGCGGTACCTATTTATCTACTTGCAATTTCTTGCTTTCGAACTGCTAGGATGGCAGGAGCTGGGGCCAGAGATGGGAGCTCACTCAATCATGCACCACTAGGGTCTCGAACTGCCAAACTACAGACCTTCCAGTCTGCAGCTCAGTGTCTAAATCATATACAAAGTTCTTGCCAAATTATTTATATTTTATGAAAAGCACAATTCTCGGACTATAGTTCCTAGAGTTGCTGTAAATAATACATGTGTGTTGGATTCCAAACGAAGCATGCAACTCCTTTAAGCAGTCTTTGCCAAATTTCACAGCTTGCAATATAATGTAATCATGCTAAACCTGCTGGATTCCAAATAATGATTGTGGCTCCTTTAAGCAGTCCTTGCCAACTTCCAAAACTTACAATGTCATATAATTGTATAAAGCCTCCTGTTGGATTCCAGATAATGCACACAGCTCCTTTAAGCAGTCCTTGCTAGTTTACCTGTATTTGAAGAAGGGTGCGTGCACATGAATGCTTATACCTTGAATAAAACTTTGTTAGTCTTAAAGGTCCCGCACTGGACTCAAACTTTGCTCTCTGGAACCTGAAATTCTTCTGGTACAAATAATGCTATTTAAAACTCTACTGAAAATTCCTGCGGGAGAAATTCATCCTCTGCTTATACCAACCACAGACTGATATTCTGCCTGTGCCATTAATACATCACCATAATGTGAGGACAACAGACCAGAAGCCGTCTGCAAGCTACCAGATGCGGCACCAGGCTGAACAAACAGACAGGGCGGGGCTGCCACATTTCCAGCCTATTCTAATACACATTTCTCAATTCCTTGGCACTGAAATGCGCATATTTTCTACTCTTCTTCACTTGAAGTACATTATGCTTAGTGCGCCAGATACTGGCACGGTATTTGCACTTGGGAGTCCAATCGCGCTAGCTTATTTACTCAGTCTAACAACCGGTGTGTGTTTTGCTCCCTGCAAAGAGGACCATCTATTTGGAACAAGGTATAATATGCCTTCTGCTTATTATGCATGACTGAAATCCCACCTGCTGGGCGCTAAACGGGCTCACGTGCTTTCTACTTCAGCTTTGAGTGTGTGCTTTCAGCACCATCGCTTTAAGATTTATGCACGCCTCTGTGAGAAAAACTGGATGAAATGTCATTTCTAACGAAGACTTCTACTCTGGGGGTTCTAGCAGATACAGATTGGAGAATACACACACAGCAAACATGCAGCTAAATAAAAGAAAGGCCGGTGCGCAAGTTTCCAGAGGGGGCCTCTTGTGGCACCTTAGAGATGAATGCACGTATTGTGGCACAGCTTCGGCAGACTAGACCCTCGCACCTTCATGCGGCACCCAACACAGGACATTTCGGACAGGTATAAGCAGGAAGTTGGACTAGAGGGCCCGGATGGCCCTTTCCAACGCTGTGATTCTATGATTCTGTAATAAACGACAACCGTGCTTTGTCTATTAAACACAGTTGCTCCTTGTTGGAATAAATTCTTCGTTGTCGGCCAGCACTGCCCGTTGATCATCAACCACAAAAGTTAAGATACAAGTCAGTAAGATCCAACTATAGCCAACGAACGTTTTTTCCCCAGCACTGAACACACAATGTTGCCCTGTGCCGACTCAGACTGTTGGTCTATCAATGACTGACAGTGGGTCTCTGGGGTCTCAGGCTTTCTTATCACCGACAACAGGGGTTTTCCACATGGCACCCATGGGTGTCACGGTACCCACCGACAATTTTTATGACGCCCGCCAAGTCTTTTTAGAAAGTGGGTGGGGCTTTTACCCAGCAAGGCTTCTGACTGGAACACTGGAGATTTTTTTTTTTAATTTAAAATTTTTTATTGAAGTATTGAAAAATTTAACAAACAGTACGAATATATAACTTCACATTTTTGTAAAAATACAGTTTTGAAGGGTACATCTGTACCTTAAAGCAAGAATATACCAAAACATCAATATTCATAAGTATAAGTTATCACCTGGATATACCAAATTCAATAGTTATTCACAAAATTGGATCTGTATGAGCTATTCAGAAGAGAAATCTGTAGAGGGTTAATATCTTGTTTATCGGAAAACACGAACACTGGAGATTTGATTGGCCGTGCAGATTTTTAAAAACGTTGCTTTGGCAGCAGCTACCATCCCAGCACAAGGATCTTCACTGTGTGGTCGAAGGTAAGCTGGGGCAACCCTTTTGTAGTTGGTGCCACCTTCTGTAGGATCCATTTTATGGCCGCCACTCTGTGGCTGTGCTAGGGTTGCCAGACTCCCCCCCCCCAGTGCGGACGGGGGTCCCCCGGTTTCGGGTGCTCTTCTCCCCCCCCAAAAAATCACCCTCTCTTACCAGCAGGACCCGGAAATCATTGTGACGTGCCTACATAAACCGGAAGTGACATGGGCATGTCATGGACGTTGGGGGGGGGGATGCTCTGGTTTCTGGGCAAAACTCTATGATTTGAAGCGAATTTTACCATAGACTTTTGCCCCAAAACCAGAGAGGCACCTCCTGACGTCCCTGAAGCGTGTATATCACTTCCTGTTTACATAGGCAGTTGCAATGCTTCTCCCCACTCCCAGAAAGTCCCTCCCATGCCGACACAATGATTGGATCTGGCAACCCCAGGCTGTGCCCACTGTAATGTATCAGAATTCCAAGGGTGTCCCGCAGGTTCAAGAAGGTTGGGGACTCCTGACATACTGCTAGGTCCTTATAAACTGAGATGCTGGGAACTGAACCCGGGATCTCCTGCATGCCAAGCTGATGTGCTACCATTGAACCTCAGCCCCTCCCCCTCTACGACACCATTCTTACCTGCCCCCCAGCGATAATCGCTCCAAAGAGATGTAGCAGGCAACATTTCAAGCTTTCTTTCAGATGCTCACTTTCTTGAAAACACTCTGAAAAAAGAGAACAAATTCGCTGAATATTTCACGGGATGGCTTATATTATTACCCTTGAATCAAAACATTCTTGGAAGCACAGTCTCTCCCCGGGGCGGGGGGGGAGGGGTTTAAACAATTCAGCTCTCCAGTTCCTTTCAAAGTAAAAGTGTAACAGTGTAGGTGTGAAATGTGTCTCCAATTTTACTTGAGCGGGGGGGGGAAAAGTATCCTGGGTACCAAAGTCTAGGATATACCACTCAACAATCATAAATCATATCCTACAATTCAGCGCACCTGAAGCCATGAAGCTGCCCTTATACTGAATCTGACCATTGGGTCCATCGAGATCAATATTGCCTACTCAGACTTGCAAGTGGCTCTCCAGGGTCTCAGGCAGAAGACTTTTGCGTCACCTACTATCTCGTCCTTTCAATTGGAGATGCCAGGGATTGAACCAGGGACCTTCTGCATGCCCAGCAGATGTTCTACCACTGAGCCACAGCCCCTCCCAAAGTAACACAAGCAGGGGTCGTTTCGTAGAAAAAGAGCTAGGGGGACTTATTAGCATAACTCATTAGCATATGCCCCACACCCTGACATCACCGGAAGTGTGTCATAAGGCCACACCCCCTGACATCGCCGGAAGTGTGTCATAAGGCCACACACCCCGCCCCCAACGGTCCCGGCCGCCGCTGGCGGCCTTGCAGCTCCACTGTCGAGCCCCATGAGGGGCTCGGCGGTGGACCTGCAAGGCCGGCGGGAGTGCAAGGAAGCCCCGCGAAGGCCCTCCCTGGCCCCAGGCAGGCAGGGGTGGGGAGAGGCAGGGAGGAAGCAATTTGCCCTCCCTCTTCTCCTGCCTCCTCCTGGCTGAATGAGGGCTGGAAGCGGGGCGGCCGGAAGCAGGGGGCAGGGCTTTGTCATGTGCCCCGCCCCCCGTACCTCACCCGGGGGATCCCCCCAGTAATGACCTCTGAACACAAGGACAAGGCATGAAATTAGATCAAATCAACTGCATTAACTGGGAAATACAGGCAATATTTTCTTAATAGCTTCACAAGACGTTGTGTGGGATCCAGTGTAAAATGTCCACTTGTTCTAGGAGTTCTTGTGCAAGCAAAGAGCATGAAAAAGACAGCAGTAGCTGCTTGGATGAATTTTATTGCATCCTCACTTTCGTTTCCATTTGCACAAGATCTCGTGCAACCCATTTCTGGGCACTATCATATACAGGGAGGAATGCCCGAGGTGTTGTGTCAGGTCTTGGGCAAGCAGAACTGCACAAAGTCCATTTATGTGTCCACTTGCACATCGCTGGATCCAAGCCAATAGTTCTCAAACAACCCCAACGTGAGTCGCGACCCTCTTGAAGTAGGTCAGCAAGGCCAGGGGTCAGAAAGATGAGCTGGAAGTGGAGGCTCAGTTCCCGATTTGGGATTCCCACTGCATTATGTGTGAACTGGCTGGGGAAATAATCAGTTGTTCAGCAGTGCGACGTATGTAGAGCGATTAAAATATAGCCTTGCTCAGTGTTAACCTGAAGGGAGATTCTTGCGTTGAATTTCGGGGGGCGGGGGAGTAGAATTGCATCGCTTGTGGGTCTCCAAGGAGCAGAGCGAGCTTTGAATCATGTCTGACTTCAAAAAGTCTGCGAAGCACTGCTGTAGAAGAAGGAGGAGGAGGAGACTGGATTTATACCCCGCCCTTCACTACCCAAAAGAGTCTCAGAGCGGCTTACAATCTCCTTTCCCTCCCCCTCCCCACAACAGACACCCTTGTGAGGCAGATGGGGCTGAGAGAGCTCTGAGAGATTTGCTCTTTCAAGGACAGCTCTGACAGATAGCTTGCCCAAGGTCATCCAGCAGCTGAACGTGAAGGAGTGGGGAATCAAACCCGGTTCTCCCAGATTAGAGTCCGCCCACTTAACCACTACACCAAACTGGCATTAAAGATGCAATTACGTGCACAGAGGTTTTAGGTACTGAAACAGAACTTAAACTTAAGTGTAATTCAGCAATAAATGTTAATAATGCCCAAAGAGATTTGATGAAATCCAAGAGTCATATTAGGCTATGAGGAGAACAGGCATCAGCCCAAATGGGTCCATTTCCTTGAAAAATCATTATGTTTGCTCCTGCCACACCTGACATAAGGCCCTTACAAATAGCCAAAGGAATGTCTCTGAGCTATAAACATTAACCTGGAAGTGGTTGCCACAGCAACAACCCTCTGCAGACAGACGATCTGCAGCCAGAACCACAAAGGGATATTTTGTTTGGAATTAGCAACACGAGAAACTTCCAACCATGTCACAAGCTGGCACTGTGAGAAAGTCACTCTTTTATCTTTTTTTCAAAAAACCAAAAAAGGAAGTAGGGGGACGTGACTGGATATTAAGACAAGCTGACTACTGAAATGACAATCTGGATTTAGCAGTTTAAAATATAGGTGAAACAGGCAGAGATAAATATCTCTGGGAATCCACATTAATGCTGAATTGGAATTCTACTATTAACACTTCATTGATTTTTTAAAAAATGTCCACTGCCTTGGGGACCCTGAACCGGTTGGAAAAGCAGTATGAAAACGTTTTAAATAAATCAATCAGAATATGCATGGCGGTGAAATGATTTCATTTTACATTTTAGACAGATGCCTTGGTGGTTTTAGATGTTTTATTTAGAAGCCTCTATAGCAGAGCACAAGACTATAGCTACACGAGGAGAGATAATTCAGTGCACTCATTGGATTGGTGGTTCTCACACTTTTTAATTTTTTTTAATTAGTTTATATACAGAAAGGGGAAAAGGGGAAAGAAGGAAAAAGAGAGAAATATAGAAATATTTTTAAAATTCCAACTTAGCATTCTGCATGCATATCTTCACCCAAAGAGTGATTAACACATGGAATTCACTGCCACCACAGGAGGTGGTGGTGGCTACAAGCATTGCCAGCTTCAAGAGGGAACTGGATAAACATATGGAGCGAGGTCCATCAGTGGCTATTAGCCACAAGGTATCGATAGGGACTCTCAGTCTGGGGCAAGGGATGCTCTGTGTTCTTGGTGCTTGTGGGGGGGGGGGCACTGCTGGACCTCCTGATGGCACCTGGTATTTTTGGCCACTGTGTGACAGAGTGTTGGACTTGATGGACCATTGGACTGATCCAACATTGGCTTCTCTTATGTTCTTATCTTCTCATTACAATTTAACAACTACTTTATCATTCTTATTGTTCTTCACTTAATCTTATTTTCTTAATATTTAAGTTTTAGCCAGTCATAGAACACCCTCCAGGGTCCCATAAATTCTTCTTCCATTTTTCCTTTTAATATATTTGTCAACTTGTCCAATGGTTTGAAGTGGGGCACTTGTAAACTTACTCTACTTTTGGGGCCCTATCGCAGGCTATTGGCACTGGGGTGGGTTCTGGAGTCAATAGGTTGAGGTTATATCCACTGACCCCTACACAGTTCATGGCATGTAGCAAGAGAATGAGGAAAAGCCGAGTTCCACCTCCTGATGCGCTTTTTTCTCCCCTGGGGGGAAGGGGACCCAAAGCACCCTCTTCCAACTTAGAAGTTTGGGCCTCAGGAAACACACCTGCAAGAGAGCCTCAACGAGGGAAATACCTGGAGATTTTGTGGGTGGACCCTGAGGAGGGTGGGGTTTGGGGAGGGGAGGGGCCTCAGCAAGGTACAACGCCATAGACCCCACTCTCCAAAGCAGCCGCTTTCTCCAGGGGAACTGGAGGTTGGTACCGCTAGCCACAACCCAATTTTCAGCCACAAGCCACAACCGGAGAATCACTGAGTTAACCACACTTTAGAGAAGCAAAGATATCTGGCTGCCCTCCAACCAGAGCCAGGGCTTTCTCGGCCCTGGCTCCGACCTGGCGGAACTCTCTGCCCACTTCCATCAGGGCCCTGAGGGACTTCATGCAGTTCCGCAGGGCCTGTAAGGCCAGAGGTGTTCCGCCGGGCTTTTGGCTGAGGACAGCAGCGGTTTTCCATCATAGCCGGCACCCTCCTCTTTTCTTCCGTTCTGCCTGCTCCGGCCTCCTCCTTAACCTGCCCACGAGACAGAAGAACAGTCCAGAGTAGGTTTTAGATTAAATTATGGACGCCATCTGGAGACTATCAAATTAAGAATAATTGATCTGCTGATTTTAATCTGTATTTTTGTATGGTTTTTTTGCTACTGATCAGACTCACATCCCTCCAGAGCTTCCTTTTCAATCTGCCCTTTAGCACTTAACGCAGTTGGAACCCAACTCTGAGTCTACCTCACTATACTACACCAGCATTTTTATTGTATTGTTATAACAGGAAAAAAACCTTTTGCCAAAATATTCATGAAAATATCCAGGTGACAAGTGTCAAAACAAACAAGAGGATTCGTTTCTTTATGCAGCAGTTCCTATCATTTGGAGACTGGAACTGTGTAACAAGAAATATAGCCCAGAGTCCTAAGCCTTCTTTCCACTCGAACTCCGTTTTGTCTGCTGTGACCACGTTTCCTCTGCCACGGACCACAGAGCACCAGGCACTTTTTGGCTCACCTTGAGTGAACAAAAGTGCCTAACACAGGAGGGACACGCTCCGCAGTGAAGAATGCCACCATACAAGCAGAAACAAGGCTTTGGATCCAAGCCGCTGTTTCCAAAGATACTTTCCAAGGTAAGCACTCAGCCCCGTAGCCAGGGGTTTTTTTCATGGGGGGCTCCAGAGCACTCGGGTCACATGTCTCCCCATTCCGCCCCCCCCAAGCGCCACTCACACAGTAGCAGCTCCTCCTTTCCCTCTGCCAAGCCTTCAAGGCTTCACTTCCTTTCAGGCGCACCAGCCTCCCTCCCGGCCAGCCATCTCTGGATCCCTCTGCTCCCCTCCCACTTCCTCCTTCAAGGCTCCGTCGTGCCTTCCTCCATCTCGCCTGGCTTCTATAGGGCGTCGCAGACCCCGGGGACGCCACAGTCAGGAGGGGTGGGTGATGCGGGGAGTCCAAGGAGGAAGAGTCCCAGGAGAAGCCATTCGCCCCTGGGAAGTGTCGGAGGGATACTCGCTGCTCAGCAGACGCCGGCTCTCAAGGCGCTGTCAGCCATGCTGTTTGGTGTAGTGGTTAAGTGCGCGGACTCTAATCTGGGAGAACCGGGTTTGATTTCCCCACTCCTCCACTTGCACCTGGCTGGATGGCCTTGGGCAAGCCATAGTTCTGATAAGAGCTGTTCTTGAAAAAGAGCAGTTTCTGTCAAGAGCTCTCTCAGCCCCACCTACCTCACAGGGTGTCTGATGTGGGGAGGGGAAGGAGTTTGTAAGCCAGTCTGAGACTCCAAGTGAAGGGCGGGGTATAAATCCAATCTCATCTTCTTCTTCTTCTCTTGGGGAGCCTTTTCTCAGGGACAGAGGCTACCCAAGCAGGCCTGGATAATGCTGCTGACTGACCAACCTGATACTGAAAGGGGAAGGTGGGCAGGGAGGGTCTGGTTCGCTCCTGGCTGAGCGTGAGGGGAGGAGCGCCACCCTTCCTCAGACTGACGACTCGCCTGGTTTCTGGTGCTTCCATACCCACATCACACCTGACGCCACTCTTGCGCTGCCTGGAGTTACTTCTCAGAATAAAAGGGGAGATGGGGGGGGCCTCTGAAGATCCAAAGGGGGGCTCAGCCCCTAAACGCCCCCCGCTGGCTATGGCCCTGCAAGCACCACTGATATTCAGGCACTTAAGACAGTAATACCCACGGTAAAAGAAAGGGACAAACTCCACAGTGAGCGAAGCCGGCTTGTACTTCTGTCTGCTTTTTTCAACAGTGCTCAGAATCCGCCTGCAATTGTAGAAAAGGGGAGGAAAGGAGAGTTACAGAAAAAATGAGGAATTCAGAGGCGGATATGCAGAACACAGTTTTATGTATTCAAAAAATATATATACTGGCACATACGCAATCGTGTAGTTCTGAAAATGGCGAATCTTCAGGAGGCATGCTATTTCTGCCCCTCTTCCATGGCAGACCTTCCCGTTTGTGCGCCCCCCCTCCCCCTCTGCTGATCCCCAGGAACAAATTTCAAGGGACTGCAGTCAGAGGGGGAGGTGAGAAAGTCCTGTTCTACAAAGTCCACGAATGGATGGGTATACCCCATTCATTCCGAAACAAATTAACTGTACTGTACTTTATTCCATCGAAGATTTTATAATATTTAAAATGCTTCTATGTTCAGTTTCACAAATATGTGACTGTACCGGTTCTACGATTCATTTGGGGCTACTTTTCGCACGTCGACAAATCAGCAGGGAGCAAACAGGGAGGTTAAATGCGCAGCTGTAGATTTAAAGGGCCCTTCAGCTGATCAGTGGGGAGTATGTGGGAACTACCTGGATGTCTGCTTTTTTCAACAGTGCTCAGAATCCGCCTGCAATTGTAGAAAAGGGGAGGAAAGGAGAGTTACAAAAAAAAAGGAGGAATTCAGAGGCAGATATACAGAACACAGTTTTATGTATTCCAAAAAAATATATACTGGCACATACACAATCGTGTAGTTCTGAAAATGGTGAATCTTCAGAAGGCATGCTATTTCTGCCCCTCTTCCACGGCAGACCTTCCCGTTTGTGTGCGCCCCCCCTCCCCCTCTGCTGATCCCCAGGAACAAATTTCAAGGGACTGCAGTCAGAGGGGGAGGTGAGAAAGTCCTGTTCTACAAAGTCCACGAATGGATGGGTATACCCCATTCATTCCGAAACAAATTAACTGTACTGTACTTTATTCCATCGAAGATTTTATAATATTTTAAATGCTTCTATGTTCAGTTTCACAAATATGTGACTGTACCAGTTCTACGATTCATTTGGGGCTACTTTTCGCACATCGACAAATCAGCAGGGAGCAAACAGGGAAGTTAAATGCGCAGCTGTAGATTTAAAGGGCCCTGATCAGCTAATCAGTGGGGAGTACGAGGTCGGCCAATCAGCTGAAGGGCCCTTTAAATCTTGCAGGAGGGGAGGGAGAGGGGCGGGTGCCACCCCCCACTTCTTCTCAAAAACATTTGAAGGATCCCTTTACATGTTTTTGGGAAGAAGCGGGGGGGCTTTAAGGAAGGGGGCGGGACCCCCAATAGCCCCACTGTAGCTACGGGCCACGCACGAGGCTCACAGAAATAGTGGAGCCAAGCCGATACAAGCATGCTCAAAAACGGAAAGCTGAACAAGAACAGATTGCATTTAGACTGTTTTCTTTTTTCTCTCACAAATTTTGCTTGAACTAGAAAAGCCCTGTTAGGCCCAGCCTTCCTGTTTCTGCTTGTTAGGGTTGCCAACTCTGGGTTGGGAACTACCTGGAGAATTTGTGGGTGGAGCCTGGGGAAGGAGGGGTTTAGAGAGGGGGAGGGACCTCAGCAGGGTATAATGCCAGAGAGCCCACCCTCCCAAGCAGCCATTTTCAACATGGGGAACTGATCTCTGTCAGCTGGAGAGCAATTGTAGCAGCGGGAGATCTCCAGGTGCCACCTGGGGGTTGGCGGCAGTGTTCCCTGTAAGCTGAGTGAGTGTGAGCTAGCTCACAGTTTTTTAGCCTCTGGCTCACACATTTTTGTCTTAGCTCAGGAAGGATGACTCCAGAGCAAACTAATTTATGCAACGGCCAAATCGCTTGCTCACACCTTTCATGCCAGTAGCTCACAAAGCAGAATTTTTGCTCACACTCCACAGCTTAGAAAGGACCATTGGTTGGCGGCTTGACCATTTGCTCAGACTGTAGGTAGAAACATACTCCTTGACCTCATATTTAGCAATTCCACATGATCCAGGGCTTCTTCGGTTACTCTGGACAACAGCACAGGAAAAGCAAGGCTTCTGCGGCTCCCTCACAGCCCAAGGAAGTACTGTGTGCAGTTCTGGAGGCCTCACTTCAAAAAGGATGTGGACAGAGTGGAGCGGGTGCAGAGGAGAGCGACGGGGATGATCGGGGGCCTGGAGACCAAGCCCTGTGAGGAAATGCTGAGAGACTTGGGAGTGTTCAGTCTGGAGAAGAGGAGGTTGAGCGGGGACATGTGGTGGCTCTCTTGAAGCATTTGAAGGGCTGTCACTGAGAGGAGGGCAGGGAGCTGTTCCTGTGGGCAGCAGAGGACTCGCAATAATGGGTTTAAATTAAGGGCGGGAAGGTACCCGCTGGATATCAGGAAAAACTTTTTGATAGTCGAAGTTGTGCAACAGTGGAATCAGTTTGGTGTAGTGGTTAAGTGCGCGGACTCTAATCTGGGAGAACCGGGTTTGATTCCCCACTCCTCCACTTGCACCTGGGCAAGGCATAGTTCTGATAAGAGCTGTTCTTGAAAAAGAGCAGTTTCTGTCAAGAGCTCTCTCAGCCCCACCTCCCTCGCAGGGGAAGGGAAAGGAGTTTGTAAGCCGCTCTGAGACACCTTTGGGTAGTGAAGGGCAGGGTATAAATAAATCCAATCTCTTCTTCTCTTCTTTTACCTAGTAGGGAGGTGGTGAGCTCCCCCTCCCTGACAGTCTTTAATCAGTGGCTGGACAAACACTTGTCAGGGATGCTCTAGGCTGATCCTGCACTGAGCAGGGGGGTTGGGCTAGAGGGCCTGTCTGGCCCCTTCCAGCTCTGCGTGATTCCAGGATTCTAAAGTCAGGCCTGATCGGTACAACACAGAACAGAAACGCACACACACATTTTCTTTTTAGCTTCGCATGGGGTTTCCAGGGCTGAGTGAGGCCATTTTCCCACCCAGCCAAGTCATTCGTATTTTAAAGAGATTAGGAGAAGAATTCGAATGTTGTCACTAGAGTCACACTTACCCTGCGATTCTCTGCCTCCAATTTCGATACGGATCGTAGAGGCTTTCACAAAAAGCCAGAGCGTGTCTCACGAACTCCTCGATGGGTGTTTGATCTGCCAGTTCTTTCTCTTTTGTTTTGCTTTTTAACTAAGAGGCAAAGACATGTGGTAGGCAAAAAAAAAAGCGCTTCTAGAAACACAGGTTCCGCAAGCACGGATCCCAAGGAAGTATATAAATGAAGTTTAAAGAAAAACACACACCAAAAAGACACCTCCCCAAACCAGTTATGCTCTGAACGACCATTAGGCCCGGGTTCAGGGCCAAAGTACACATTATGCTTTAGACATGTTTACCATGGAGACCTTCACTCATAGCGTAGCTGGATGTCACCCGGTGGCAACGTCTGTGTAAAAAGCACAGCAGAGTCCTGATTTAGATCAGGACCACAGGGCAGGGGAGGAGGGGCTCCTGCCTTCTCACTGCGCCATTTTCAGGAGCTGAAACAGTCCAAGGAATGGGGGAAACAATACCATCGGAGGTACAGGGCAATCATCATCTCCCCCCACACAGCCCACAGCCCGTTTCAGCTCCCAAAAACAGCGAGGGAGGAGGCAGAAACTCCTTCTCCCTCCATGGTCCTGGTCCACATCAGGCCCCTGCTGCATTTTTACTGAGGAGTTGCCGCTGGGGATTAGCAGCTTCAATATGGCTGCCAGTCCCTCATTGTCAATTCATGTGAAGTGTAACGTGTAGTTCGGCCCTCGGATGTTCAAAGGAAAGCAGTGTTGTTTATGGATCAGGAAATGTTGTGGAACCCTACATAATGCTTCCTGCCTCCCTCTCATGTGTAAATCTCTCCTGCCCCTCTACACGGCTGCAACTTTACACGTGACACAGATTAAAATGGAACTTGCTATGTGCCTACACTCACGTTGACATACCTGCTCGAGGTGTGATTATGCACATTACGGAAGTATTCCCAGTTTCACTTAAAATTGGGAGACGAGGGTCACACAAAATTTGAAACTAGGTAGAGGGAGGGCGGGGGAATTGGCAAGGACGGAGGAGGACAGGTCAAGGGCATGTGCGAGCCAAAGGCCTGCTCTTGATCTTAGACGCTGGTCTAGGTTCCATGAGAATTCTAGGTTCCTTTGTACTTCATGGCAAATGCTAGGCCACACTCTTTTTTTTTTCAAACCTAGGAAAACAGTGTGAACTGAGATACCAAATAAGCCTCAACACAAAACCTGCCACCCAAAGAGATGAAAGTTTTTGGTTGAAGCTTAAGGAGGTCTTCAAGTAAGGTCAGGATCTTGAGAGGAGACTTGTTTTGGACTCTCCCTATCCATGCTCCAACTGAACCCATCAGGGCTTCTTTTCCCAGATTTTATTTCAGCAACATTCTACAAAATTACTTGTAAACCACACTTTTGAGTCTAAAACCCAGTTTTCGGGTCTGGTGTGAGAGTTATGGAAAGAGCCAGCCTCCTCTGGGATATACATTATAATTTCCCCCCTTCCTGTGAGATTACTGTTCAAGAGTTCTCACGTCACACAGCTTTTGAAAAATCCAAGGATAGGAGGTTGTGAATTCCGTGGAGAGAACATGCAAAATGTGCAAAGTTAACCAGACTGACAGGAATTCATCACCACTCTCAGAGGCACATAGCTGCAATGTTTATATTTGCAGGTGAACGGTCGTGAATGGGTTCCGTGGAGAAGAGGTGTCCTACCAGAGCCATATTACATCTCAGGTGAAATTTCCACTGAGAACTTGGGCATTATTCTAGTACACTGCCAAAGAGTCTGAGCTGTGTACCCAAAAGTCTGTGCGGTTCAGATCTCATCTCTGCCATGAGCCAGGTAGGTGGCAAAGACATTCACCCTTGGCCCACCCTCTAATCTGCAGGGAGGGCGGGGTATAAATTTGACAATCAATCAATCAATCACACTGAGGTCACCCAGCAGATTTTTAAAAATAAAGGGGTACTGATGCAAAGTTCTTTGGATGTTCAGAGCTTGCTCTAACAATACTAAATATTACTGTTAATTATATATATTTAGATATTTATGCCAGTTTGGTGTAATGGTTAAGAGCACAGACTCTAATCTGGGAGAACCGGGTTTGATTCCCCACTCCTCCACATGCAGCCAGCTGGGTGACCTTGGGTCAGTCTTCTTTCAGAGCTGTTCTCTCAAGAGCAGTTCTCAAAAGAGCTCTCTCAGCCCCACCTACCTCACAGGGCGTCTGTTGTGGGGAGGGGAAGGGAAAGGAGATTTTAAGCCACTCTGCGACTCCGAGTGAAAGGTGGGCTATAAATCCAATCTCATCCTCTTCCTCTTCTTCTTCACAATATTCTCACCTCCTCCATGCAACTCTCACAAGTACCACCCTGTGAGATAGATTACGCTCAAAGAGAGCAGTTGGCCCAGCATCAACCAGTGAGCTTCCATGTCTGAGAGGGGATTCAAACCTGGGACTCCCAGATCCTAGTCCAATTCTAACCACGCTGGCACTCTGAATTAACTCAGCAAAGATTCCTACGAGAAAACAGCTAGAAAGGTCAACGGGGTTTAAATTAAATTGAGACATTCACCCTTTGCATCACCTTATTGATCTATCTGTTTAGGAGATTTTTCTGCCTTCTCTCCAGGGACCTGCTCCAGGCAGCTTGCAATTAAAATTCAAAACCAATATACCATGCCACAGACCCATTAACAAATAATTAGATCTCCATTTAACATTATGGAACACCTGCCCTGACCTGTATAGCCCAGGCAAGCCTGATCTCGTCAGATCTCGGAAGCTAAGCAGGGCCGACCCTGGCAAGTATTCCAAGGAATACCAGGACCGGGACGCAGAGGCAGCAAATAGCAACCCACCTCCCTGAAACGTCCAAGCACCACTAGGGGTCGCCAGAAGTCAAGTATGACTTCCCAGGCACACGCGCGCGCACACACACACAAAGAGCCCATTATGAAACACCTATGGAAAAATGCTGGAGTAGTGGAGAATTCCCTCTAAACATCTCCTTCCAGCTAGTTTAGCTTTGCTTCCATCTCACAGTCCTCAAACAAGGCCCCTGAAGCCAGTGATGGACACCTGGACTCTAGCCATAAAATAATCAGCGTTAATTCCCCATGTAGAACAAATTTCTGACAGGAAAGGAAGGAAAGAGAATTTCTCTCTCGCTCACCTGCTGAATATAGAGTGTGGTCATCGTGATGACATGATTGATGTAGGAACAAGTCCCAATCTCTTCCACATTAGCCAAGTTTCTGTAACAGAAAGAAAAGCCATGGGGACAAGAAGGGATTCAGCCATGGTAAAACTGTCCGAACTTCATAGTTTAACATTCAATAGAAGTACTGGCGGGAACATGCATCTAAGTTTGGAAAAACATCTTAAGGGAAGAATAATCTAGAAGGGGGGGGGGTTATACCCCGCCCTTCACTACCCAAAGGTGTCTCAGAGCGGCTTACAAACTACTTTCCCTTCCCCTCCCCACAACAGACACCCTGTGAAGTAGGTGGGGCTGAGAGAGCTCTTGACAGAAACTACTCTTTTTCAAGAACAGCTGTGCCAGAGCTACAGCTTGCCCAAGGTCATCCAGCCAGGTGCAAGTGGAGGAGTGGGGAATCAAACCCGGTTCTCCCAGATTAGAGTCCGCACACTTAACCACTACACCAAACTGGTGTCTGCCTGCAGTCAGTCTGCCTGCCTTTCCACTGGAAATCTGAATGCTCAAGCTCTAAGGCTGCTAAATGCAGGCTAGTAACAAATTCGTTGAGGGTAACTAGAATCGAAGAAACAATTTGAAATGGAACAGGAACTAGATTCGAATTTGACATCCTCAGCCTCCGATTATCCTCACCATACTCTTACCCATCACTGAGGCCATTCGCACACGTTGGATAATACACTTTCAATGCACGTTAGCAGTCATTTACAACTAGGAACAAGAAAATCCGGTTGCAAACAACTGCTAAAGTGCATTGAAAGTGCATTACCCAACGTGTGCGGAGGCAGCCAAAGGTCATAACTGTGCATTAAGTCAAGCTTGCTGCTGCAATCCTAAAAACACCTTCCTGGGAATGAGCCCCATTTAATAAACTAGGACTTACTTTTCAACAGAGCCACTTAGGAATGCTCCCTTTCCCCACACCGAGGGAGGGGCCAAACCGCAAAGCTGCCCTGCTTGGGGGGGGGCACCTCACTGCAAGCCCCCCACTACAGGCTCACTGAGGTAGGCGGGGAGCCGCACCACGGCTTGCCCCCCACACACACACACTAGTGATTCTGGGGCCCCATCCTTGAGTTTTGCCCAGGACTCCAGAATCACTAATATCACCCCTGCTGCCCAACACCTATCTAGAAGGGAGATAATGTCGCCCGTGCGTTGGGAGCATTAGATGCACCAATGACAAAGGGGGCCGAGAAGTTTGGAGATGAGGGGGCTGAGCGAGGTGTGGTAGTTGAAGGAGGAGAGGTGGGAGTTGGACGGGGCAGAACAGCCATGAAGAGGAAATACTGATAAGCCCCCCCCCCCCTCAAACCTCACAGAACTTCAATTAGCTTTAAGAATATATACCGGCAAAGGATAATGAAGAATTTGACGAGGAGAAGTGACATGGCTTGCTGTGGTTCTTCCAATCCTTCTGACAGTTTCTGGACACAGTGGAGCAGCTGAAGCCTCAAGACCTGAAGAATGTTATCGGGAAGCAGCGATATCCCGGGGGGCACATCGTCCACCCTAAAAATACACCCGGGAACGTTTGTGAAAAAAAAGGGCAAAGAGCAATCATCTTTAAACGCCTTTTATTCAGTGATACGCCTTCTACGCTTAGCGACATGAAAGAAGTCAGCCACCGACTGCCAACGAGCCCTCCTGTCAACAAAGCTCTTCTTTCTTAATCCTATAATTAAACCACATCTGGGGAAAAAAACCTGCATTAGGCTTATTTAAATATGACCTCTCTGGGGAAGCATTTGCTATAATTGGCGCATGGCAATTATGAGATCATCAAGGGCTGGCCCACTAAATACCAAACAGATGATCCACAAATGCTGCAGGACGTTGTAGCTCGGGCCCTAAAACAAAGAAGAACAGTCCAGGACAGATTAAAAACTGAGTAACCCCATCCGTTTCAATGGCAGAGCAGGCGCTGAGCATTCCCACTGAACCTAGGGGTGCCAAACCCCCAGTCCCCCAGGCGTTCCCCCAATTTTAGGGGCTTCAACCCACCACCGACCAGCCAGCTGGCCGGCAGGGAAAGTCCCACCGCTGAACAGGGACATCACTGTGCAACATCCCTGCCATGATGACGTCACCCAGAAGTTACGTCATTGTGTCGCCGATGTTGGGGGGTTCCACTCTAGTTTTTGGGCAAAGTCTATGGTTTTGAGGGCAAAAAACCCATAGAGTTTTGCCCAAAAACTAGAGTGGAACCCCCCCCACTGTCGGCAATGTGATGACATCACTTCCGGGCGATGTCATTGCTGCACATGTGCACAAGAACATCCCAGACGGCAGCCAGGAGTCCCCCACCGGCAGCAATTGAACTAAACAGGCCTTAAAAGTGGTCCACCTGGAACGTGTCCAATCCCCCCCCCCCGCAATCTACAAGCAGCACAGAGAAACAACAGGAGAAAGAAGCAGTGCCCCTAAGTGGCTCGATTTCACCCACACCGACCCAATTCAGAAACAAGCCAGGCAAAAAAAAACTTTTTAACATAACAACAGTTATTTTATTTATCCGTTTGGGAAACTTGTATGTGCTTCTCCAGACCTGCTCGAGACAGCTCACATGTAGAATAAATCTAATCAAGACAATAAAAACCGAGCCAATAAAACAAATCAGGCAATAAAACAGATCAGTAAAACAAGCCAATTTTTCAAAAAGCCAGGACACTAAGAACACATACAACCAATCAGAGCAGTCTAGAATGGATCAAAGAATAGTCCTTGGGCTAGGAGGAGACCATAAAACAACAGAAAAGGAACCGCTTCGTTAAAACCGGTTCTTAAAGAGAAATGTTTAGGCCTGGCCCCAAAGAAAAGGAAGGTAGGTGGCCAGGAAAGTCACAAGTGGGAAGGCAACCACGGTTATCAAGCCCCCCCCCCATTTTCCAAGCCCTGCTTCAGTACTAATGAGAGTCCAGAAATTCCTACGGAGCACGTGCAGCTTGTCCAGCTTTATTTAGAGTACTGAGAGGTGGCTGATGTAGATATGTTCAACTCCTGCTATGAGGGGCATCGGGTAGGAGGAAGGAGGGAGGGAGGGGCGACCCCACAGCCCAGACAAAGAGAAGGGGGCAGAATGGCACCTGATGAAGCGGTACCAGGAGAGGGAGGCAGTGACTCTCCACCCACATACCTCGGGTCACTTTTCTTGGCTCACCCCATGCCTTTGCTCCTTGCTGCGGGCTGCGGGCTCCTTGCGTGAGGCTTGGGGAGGGCGGCCAATCTCCCAAGTGGGACCTGCAGTACTCCTGGAACGGCAACTGAACTCCAGACTTCAGAGGTCTGTTTCCCCTGGAGAAAAGGGCAGCTTCGGAGGGTGGACTCTGTGGCATCACAGCATTGCTGAGCGCCCTCCCCAAACTTCACCCCCCAAGTCTCCAGGAATTTCCCGACGCAGAGCTGGCCACCTTAGGCATGGGGGGACTGCTTTAGTTCTCCCTCTTTCTGACTCTGTTCCTGGCTGTGAAGTATCTAATGATTATTTTCTTGCACTGTGATGATGAAAATAATATTTCCGTGTTGCCAAACCCCCAGCATTCCAAATCCTGAGGCTAAAAGCGCAGGGTCTGATGATGTCACTCGCTCTCACCACACGACCGAATCAGTTCCAGTCAAGGTTCAGCTCTTGCCCACGTAACTTGTGCTCCTCTGCATTAAGGCCCAAAGAAGAAGAAAAGTGCTGGCATGGGCTATGGGTTGGATCTAGGGTTCCCATCCCCCCCAGGCGGGGGTGGAGGATCCCCCGCCCCCAAACAACGGTGTCGCATGACAGCATTCCCAATGCGATGATGTCACACAGGAGTGACATCATCATGTTGGGGACGTTGCACAGTGAC
Source organism: Gekko japonicus (assembly GCF_001447785.1). NCBI lineage: Eukaryota > Metazoa > Chordata > Lepidosauria > Squamata > Gekkonidae > Gekko > Gekko japonicus. Next base: position 538,206 of record NW_015163627.1, read on the forward strand.
GCTCTGGTTTTTGGGCCATAGAATTTTACCACAGAGTTTTGCCCTCAAGCCACAGCATTGCCACAGGATGTCCCTGACATAATGACGTCATCACATCAGGGACGTCGCCGTGTGACCTTGCTGTTTGGTGCCCCACCCCACTCCCGGAAGGCTCCCTTCCAACCCCCACGGGCGCGTTGTGAAGACCTGGAAACCCTAGTTGGAACCAGCCAGCTTTTCCGCTCAATCCCAGCCAATTCCCCTCCTTACTACAGTCCTTGTTCCATATAGCTTTTGTCCATGCAGATCCCATGATCCCAAACATAGCCTCCCTGGTGGTCAGAGGACCCCCTTCCTATCTTTTTCACCAGTGGAATATCTGGTTGGATCTAACCCCAAATCTAGTTCTTTTATTATGTTCTTGAGCCTTCCCTCAGTACAGTCTCTGCTCGTACACGCTAATTGGAAAGGGATGGACGTCCCCTGAGATACGGATACTGCAGACCTCAGCAAGAGTTGCGCCTTTCTAAATCCACCAAGAGCCCTCCGGTTTAGAAGGGTGAAACTCTGTACCGTAAATCTAGGAGATTAATGACAGGGTGACAGCAGTTGCATACTGAGGAAAAAAAACCCAAACCCAAACATTGCAAAAGCTAATTTTTTTTAACAGAAAGTCAGCCCCGGTTTGTCACATTTCCAAACCAGAATTAAATATCTCATTGTCCGAGTGTCTTTCTTGCAGGACCTCATGCGTCTCCGTCTTTGTGTGTTGAACGCTGTAATTAGAAGATGAGAGCTCAGATTTCTTTGGCCGCTGAGAAATTCTCTCCTGCAGTAAGGCAAAGAGCCTCTCTCCAGCTGGCTCGGTTTCATCCTTTCAATTGTAAGTAGAACAAGATGCCATCAATGCTTTGGCAAATAAAAAGCAGCAGAGGGGATTAATCTTTCATGTTCCGCGGACACAGCTGTCTAGAGATCTATTCTACCGCAGAGCAGCCCCGTCTTGCCTCCCGACAAAAGCTCCATGAAATTACACGCAAACAGCCTGATCCTAAATACATTTCTTGGCAAGGAGCCCACTGCTTTCAACAGCATTTACTTCTTTTGTAATGGGTTGAGGATTTGGGGGGGTCGAGGAGACGACAGGACACAAATTCTGCATGGATACAGACGGTTCATCCTGCAGCATTTTAATTTGGGGGGGGCGTGGCTCCTTGGTAGAGCATCGGCTTGGCATGCAGAAGGACCCAAATTCAACCCCCGGCATCTCCAGTTAAAGGATCCGGCGACGGGTGACATGAAAGACCTCCGCCTGAGACTCTGGAGAGCTGCTGCCAGTCTGAGTAGACAATACGGACCTTGATGGACCAAAGGTCTGATCAGGTCTAAGGCAGTTTCATGAGTTCAGTCTGAGGACCAAGAATTATATCATGGGTTCTCAAAGACCAACAGCTAACCTCTATGCAAAAGAAGATACCAGGTTTCTAAACAACGGTTATCAAGCCTTGCAATTTGTAGCTGTTAGCGTCTTACTGTTTTGGAAAGCCTCCACTTCTGAACTCAAACCTTCACCTGTGTTACAAGGAGGAGGAGGAGACTGGATTTATACCCCCACCCTTCACTACCCGAAGGAGTCTCAGAGCAGCTTACGTTGTCCTTTCCCTTCCCCTCCCCACAACAGACACCCTGTGAGGTAGGTGGGCCTGAGAGAGGTCTCTCAAGAACTGCCCCGGGAGAAAAGCTCTGAAAGAACTTGTGACTGACCCAAGGTCACACCAGCAGCTGCATGTGGAGGAGTGGGAAATCAAACCCGGTTCTCCCAGATTAGAGTCCGCACTCCTAACCACTGCACCAGACTGGCGCACCATGAGAACACAGCATTAGACTGAGCTGCGCCACCTTATGCATGGGTCTCATTATGGAAAGAAAGAAAAAAGGGGGATAGCCTGAAAATTGGTGTGAGCACACAGACACAGAGTTCCTGCTTTAAGAAACGTGCTGGTCTTTAAGGTGCCACCAGGTTTCTGGAACAAGCCTCTTCAATTATTTACCCTGTGTGGGCATCTATCGGTGTAAACCTATTTCACCCACCCGCACACACCGAACAGACACGCCGAACAGATGATGTAACGGGAAGCTACTTGTCGCTGTCTCTCAAAGACGCTAAAGAGATCCTCCCTCGCCTTGACGGCTGCCTAGATATTATCTCTGTACATCTGTTCCAAGGCCAGTTTAATCCTATATGCGGGGCTGCAACTTTAATCCTGCCATTAATCTCAGAGCAGAAAGAAGAAGCAGCAGATTTTCTACTGAGCGCTCAAAAAACGACACCACACAATCCTAGAGAATATATTGTTTGTAGAGGGCTCCAGGTCGGGGAATTCGCCCCTTCCCTTTAATCTTTGGCCATGGTGTTATGAAAAACGCTACTCGTTGAGACAGAATCCGCCAACAGTACTTTAATGTAGGACTCCCACAACATTCCTGTTAGAATCATAGAATCGTAGAGCTGGAAGGGATCTCCGGGGTCATCTAGTCCAACCCCCTACACAAGGCAGGAAATTCACAAACACCTCCCCCTCCACATTCACGATGACCCCTGTCCCATGCCAAGCATGCCTGCACACAAAAGCTCCTACCCAGAATGAAACTCGGTTGGTCTTCAAGGCGCCACTGGACTCAAACTTTGTTCTGTTGCTTCAGACCAACACGGCCGCCCACCTGAATCTACATAGCCCGAGTGTTAGCCATCTTGCCTTCTTACACGGAACTAAAAGAATTTCTTCCTCATGTCCTGAGGTCTATCATCTTTGCACTGTCCGCCTCCGGTAGGTCATCTTTCAAGGGGGAAATCTGTCCATTCCCATTTGGTCTCCCAAGCTCTGTGGCTTAAGTGTGACTTTCCTGTCCTTTTATTCAAAGCGTAAGCCTCCCTGTGCAAAGCAACAAATGCCTGAAGAAGTGTGCTTTGCACGCAAAAGCTTACACTTTGAATAAAACTTTGTGGGTCTTAAAGGTGCTACTAGACTCAAAGACCCAAACTTTGTACTGCTGATCAGACCAACACGGCTGCTCCCTCCTGGGTTTTCCTGTCCTTTATTCTCCCTCGTTTCGGCCATCTGCTTATCTATGGAGATGGATGGCTCTTGTGCTGGGGGATTTGTTTATTTATTCGCATTTTTATCCCGCCCTCTCCGCAAACAGGCTCAAGGCGGCTTACGATTCATTGGTACCAGTACCATAAGTCCACATAAAGCACATAAAAACAGTTAAAACGTTTTAAACAGTCACATAATCAAAGTGCTTCTGCATTGATAAGACGGCATATTATGAAGTGGAGCACACATGATTTCCGGCTCAATAAACTTCCGACATCACACGACGATATAACTGATCGCCAAACCTGGGCAGCCCGCCACCACAGATGTTGGTGGTAACGGTGGGCAGCTCCTAGTTGAAAGCCTGGTGGAAGAGCTCCGTCGTGCAGGCCCTGCGGAACTGTAAAAGATCCCACTGGGCCCTGATCTCTTCCGGGAGCTCGTTCCACCAGTAAGGAGCCACCACTGAAAAAGTCCTGGCCCTGGTGACAGCGAGCCTGGCATCCTTAGGGCCTGGGATGGTCAGTCGATGTGACCCCAACTGTAGTGCTCTCTGGGATATATGTCGGGAAAGGCAGTCCCTCAGGTATGTCGGACCCTGGCCATATACGGCTTTAAAGGTAAGTACCAGCACCTTGAAGCTAACTTGGTATGCTATTGGCAGCCAGTGCAGTGCCTTCAGTGTAGGCCGGATGTGCTCCCATCTAGGAAGACCCATCAAAAGCCTAGTGCATTCTGCACTAGCTGCAACTTCCGGATTTGTGACAAGGGCAGCCCCATGTAGAGAGCGTTACAGTAGTCTAATCTCAAGGTGACCATCGCATGGATCACTGTAGCCAGGTCATCGCGGTCAAGGAAGGGAACCAACTGCTGAATCAGTCGAAGATGGTAAAAGGCCGACTTGGCAGTGGCTGCCACCTGGGTCTCCATAGTTAAGGAGGTTTCCAGGAGCACTCCCAAACTCCTAGCCACCGGCGCTGGCACTAATGGTGCCCCACCGAAGGTCGGGAGTGGGATCCCCAACCCCAAACTGCCCCAATGAGTCACACCTTCCCTGCTTTTCCCTCGTGGACCCTGTTAGCTTGTAAAGCATGCTTTGCAACTTCTGAGCCAGTGCAGAGCACAGACCCAACTACTGTCAACTTTGATCTGAATTCTGGGGTGTAAGGCATGAATCATAACAAAGAAAATACTTCCTTGTCTTTATTGGATCTCAGTTACATAAATATATTACCTTCGCTCTTTGTAAGTTTTCTGGTTACAGATGGGGACCCCTCACAGGTTTTTTTGCCTGTTTTCACCTGCCACTGTAGACCCCCACACACACACACACAGTCAGGGAGTCAGTGGACCCCAGTGCTGTTCCCAGGGGTTCAGTAGAGGATTTCAGAGGACATGGCAGACTGCAGTGAGCAGATTCAGGTGGACAGCCGTGTTGGTCTGACGCAACAGAACTGAGTCTGAGTTCAGTGGCACCTTCAACAAGAACAAAGATTAATTCAAGGTATAAGCTTTCATGTGCTTGCACATTTGTGTATTATATACATTGCCCAGAGCCCTACGTGGTGGTAATAATAATAATAATAATAATAATAATAATAATAGTAGTAGTAGTAGTAGTAGTAGTAGTAGTAGTAGTAGTAGTAGTAAAGGTAAAGGTTTCCCTTGCTCGGAAGCCAGTCGAGTCCGACTCTAGGGTTGCGGTGCTCATCTCCGTTTCAAAGCCGACGAGCCAGCGCTGTCCGAAGACGTTTCCGTGGTCACGTGGCCGGCATGATTAAACACCAAGGTGCATGGAACGCTGTTACCTTCCCACTGAAGTGGTGCCTATTTATCTACTTGCAATTTCTTGCTTTCGAACTGCTAGGTTGGCAGGAGCTGGAACTAGAGACGGGAGTTCACTCCGTCATGCGGCACACTCGGGTCTCGAACTGCTGAACTACTGACCTTCCACAGCCTGCAGTTCAGCGTATGCTAATTTGCCACTATTCACAGGTTTTACCAACTGCTTTAATCCAACCTTAGCTATACTTATCACTCAGTTACTTATACACCTGGACTCAAATTAGCCTTTCCTGGCAACTAACCCTCACCCCCTATATGCAATGGTTGGCAAAGTCTGTTTCAATGTATCTGAAGAAGTATGCATGCACACGAAAGCTTATATCCAGAATTAAGACTTCATTCATTAGTCTTAAAGGTGCCCCTGGACTCAAACTTTGTTCTGCAGTAACCAGGGACAATCTGCCAAAACTGCACACCTTAACAAACCATATGAAAGGCTAACAGCCTTTAGAGGAGATAAACGAAAGAACAAGTTGATTTCAGCCTAATAGGCAGGTAACTCAATTTCCCCCCAATGTCTCTATCATCAAAATATATTTGCTTAAAAGCAAAGATCTAACAGCGCAGTCCACAAACGTCTGCAAAACAGGTTTTAGTTCATTTAAAAGCCAGAGATGAGAATCACAGAAAAAGATCTGCTAGCCGTATTTGTAGTGAACAGACTGAAATAATCAAACTGTACATCCAGTCAGCATTACCAGCAATTTATCTCACCTGAAATACCTCTTAGCTGCAATGAGTGCATTCAAAAAGCAGACACAGAGGTTATTTCCTGGTTCTGCCCAAATGAGAATGTTTGCTTTGCTGCATAATTTACCCGTTCCAAGCTTGCTTTTAAAAGAATGTTACCCAGGACAATCAAGAAATATCAGTGAGGGACAGAGAAAGCGTTTTTACACAGACACAGGGCTCATTTGCCATACAAGTTAACCTTAGGTCGCTGCTGAGTTGTGGGTGATTTAACTGGTAACTGACCTTCAGTGTCGGAACTCAAGTTACACAAGAACTGATGAAGATGTCATCAGAAGTCACATTTTTATAAGGTACAACGTGTGCCACTTGAAAGGGAGGCACATGCCTTGCGCAAGAGTCCACCTGATTTATTTTTTTTTCATATTGGAGTCATGTTAAAAATAGGATCTGAAATAAACAAAACCAGGTTTGCGGTGTGTCACAAAAGTGGGTCCTCAGGATCTAGGTATTTGCATTATCTGTAGAATTGTTAATCCCTACGTTTTGTCCGGATTGTCTCCAAACTACAATGTACCTTACTAATGAGCACCTGCAGATAGTTACCAGTTAGCTTGACAGTGGCCAGCTGTGAGCTGTCAAAGTAACTGCTTGACAGTGGAGGATCTTGACAGTTCAAGCTCTAGATCAATTGGCTAATCCCTGTGATTGGTCAGTCAATCAAGAACTGACAGCTGAGCTAGGATAAAGCCAGGAGTCAGGCACTAACAATGAATACAATGCAAGGATATTCACACAGAAGACATCAGAGAATGACAGGGAAGAACCTTCTGCATGAAGAGCTTGCGAACCCAGAAGAAGACGTTGTCACTCTCTTACGTCTGCTTCTACATCAGTGCTACTGGGAAGACTGCTACACAGGGTCAGTGTTAGTGGCTAGTGAGTCAGGTTTATTATGATGTCTTTGTTTCAGGGTACACACCCTTTCCCTTACTCGTATGTTTTTACATATGTTATCCTTTTGTAAATAAATTTCTGATTCTGTTTTTTTTTAAGTAACTGGAGTGAGTTACTGGCCCAGAACCCAGGTTCATGGTTAAAATCAGTACCTAGAATTATGCTACCAAAAGGGATCGATTTTTTTTATTGGAACACTACCCAAATTTCTTTATATCCCAAGCCAGCCTGACCAAATAAACATTGGAGGAACACCCCATTGTTGTGACACGATGAATTAAACCGCAAAAGAGCAACACTCACTGCGGTGAGTGAAACCTTAATGTGTTTTGCCAAAAGTTATACATGTATACAATGCATACATTACTTAAACAATTTTACTTTTCAGGTTTTTACCATATATTTGAGGATCTTGCAACTATAACTTATTTTCTAACTAAAATCTTTCTAAATGGAGTCCTCAATAGTAATAAATTCAACACCATATATACAAGTTATCTTTACAATCCAGTATTCTAATACACTGTGGTTTCACTCTATTAAATGATACACAATCTTCTTGAGAATGAATTCTCACACCACGAGAGCATCGCTGGGGAGTGGGTCTTCTGTATGCCACATTTCCCGTGCCCCACCGGGAAGAGCCCAGCACCAAATTCCCACCCCACAGTGGGGCACGGGAAATATGGCATACAGGAGACCCACTCCCCAGTGACACTCTCGTGGTGTGAGAATTCATTCTCAAGAGGATTGTGTATAATCTAATAGAGTGTAGCCACAGTGTATTAGAATATGGGGTTGTAAAGATACCCCATATAAAATGGTGTTCAACTTATTACTGAGGATTCCAGTTAGAAAGATTTCAGTTGGAAAATAAGTTATATAGTTGCAAGATCCTCAAATATATGGTAACAACCTGAAAAGCAGAATTATTTAAGTAATGCATGTATACATAACTTTTGGCAAAATGCATTAAGGTTTCACTCATCGCGGTGAATAATATGATCTGGGCATGTAGGCTACAGCAGCTGCAGTTTTCGTGTGTAATCTTTTAGATACCTAGTATTGGGTGTGTGGACCATATGGATGGAACCAGTGTAGACCCCTGATTTAAATCCTTTTCACTCGACAATATGGAATCTGTACATATAAAGCTTTGTCTGAGCTGACCACATTTTTCTTTTCATCTCTATTCCTTGCCTACTGCCCTTATAAATTCTAGAAAAGCCCACGTTTGAAATTTTTCTAACCTTGGGCAATTTCACATCGTGTATGCATTTCTTCCCAAGGATCAGAAGTATCCCAGTTCTCCAAGAAGTTTCATTTTAAAAACCACACTGTAATAACAGCAATCTTGGACAGCTAAAGACAAGCGGAATATTCTGTAATGAGGGGGAACCCCAAGTCCGGCGACAATTATATGTAGCCAATAAGAGCAGACAATGATGGACCGAATTAGCAAGTTCATGTTGCGTTTCTGTATGTGCGAAAAGTATGCATGCAGTCCACCTGCAGTGTAGAAAAGCTCCATATGCATAATATATCTTTACAGATCAGTAGACACACACATGCATACACACACATGCATACAAACAATTGGGTCTTACACACCTAATTCACCAGTCATATTGCTTCTAGGCCATCGACACAGAGGCCTATTTGTACATACCTAGTGGGCAGTTTCTCGAAGTCCACATCTAGAAACTGTTCGTAACTTGACACAAAGCTGTCCAACCAGAGTTTCAAGTAGTCTGGATCTTTCTGTGAAGACAATTAAAACAGGTTTAATGCTATTTATTGTTTCATAGGCATTTAAGAATTCACACACACACACACACACCCAGTCATTTTCTGCCACAATAATGGAGGCCACTGCACCATGTATACAAGCCTTTACGTAAGCCTACTTCCTCATAAGGCTGTCAATCAACCTATTTCAGGAAGGGAGCCATGGCTCAGTGCATAGGAGGTTCCAATCCCCAACATCTCCAGTTAAAAAGGATCGGTAGCAGGAGCTCCTTTGCATATTAGGCCACACACCCCTAGTGTAGCCAATCCTCTAAGAGCTTACAGAGCTCTTCTTACTGGGGCTACTGTAAGCTCTTGGAGGATTGGCTACACTAGGGGTGTGTGGCCTAATATGCAAAGGAGCTCCTGCTACCAGTAGAGCCCGTAGTAGGTCACGTGAAAGACTTGAGACCCTGGAGAGCTGCTGCCGGTCTGAGTAGACAGTCCTGACCTTGATGGACCATTGATCTGATTCAGTATAAGGCAGCTTCATATGTACATTTTTTGGAGAGATTCAGTAACAAAGCAAAACATTCCTGAAAGATAAGATCCCTAAAGCATTTTTTTTTTCAATTCCCCCAGTGTCCATATCTTAACAGCTGTACCTCTTATGGATCTCCATGGGTTGGTGCCATTTTTAAGCGCCCACATAAGGCCGCCACTGAAGAGAGAAAAAGGGAGTCCCCGTGGTCAGCATCATTGGAGGAAAGGGCCTTTCAAAAAAGTCAGGAACAGCCAGCAAAAGTCTATTCTACAATAGAAGCACTGCTCAGAAAACTAGAACAGGACAGTAAATCACTTCCGGAATATACAGGAGACCTTCATCAAGCTACTGCGTTTCTGAAATACATTTGTGTCGATCACAGTTGACAAATTAGTCAGTGGACTTGGGTGGCAATGATCTAACTGGGAAGCGTTATCCAAGAAACGCTTCTAGCGAAATGGAAACTTCCACAAAGGACACTGGTCTGTCTCAATATAAGTCAACATTGCTCTATGGTGTTCTTTCCACAAGTGGTCGAATTACAGTCTTGGGAACCACAAGGGCTTGCGGGACTTTCCCAAAGTGTGATGGCACACTTTGCCATCCAACACAATGGGATTTAAAAAAAAAATCCATTCTGTTATCAGCTAAGTCAATCGTTGTTCCAAGACCGAACTATCTGAACACAGGGGTGAGAAATTCAGCACAGCTTTTCACAGGATCATTCCTTTTGGAGGAAAAAGAAGAAAAACCTGTGCTGTCTTGCTAATCATCTGTATGTCTCCAACAATGCTCCCTATAAGCTGTGGAGTCCCTAGAGCAAAGATTTTACTTTGTGAGCTACCAGCATTAAAGTTGTGAGTGGGCAATTCGGCTGCTGCATAAATTAGTTTGCTCTGGAGCCATCCTTCCTGAGCTAAGACAAAAATGGGTGAGCCTGAGGGTAAAAAACTGTGAGCTAGCTCACACTAACTCAGCTTAGAGGGAACACTGGAAATATACGTATGGTTCAAGCACATGCAAGCATGCTGGATTGATACCACTTAACCTATATTCAGAAAGGTGGGACTGAACACCTGAGCAATCTTTTCTGTTTTCTTACACTGCATGTTATAGAACAATCAAAAAACAAGCAAAGCTGAGCACAATATAAGATGCTGATAGTAGCAGAAGCTAAAAAATACAATATTGTAATATATATAAGGACGTGAATGAGAATATTAAATCACGAATAACAAAGCCATCAAATACAACAAGCACAAGAATAATACATAGATGCTAAGAAGCATAAGTGGATCAAGCAGGTAAGTAGTCCAATGAGTTGATACGAAGGTTCCGGATATTAATAACTTCGTTTCAAAATCCTTCTTCAGTTAAGACTATTACAAGTTATCTCAAATATCATTTTCAATACAACCAGGATATACACCTCAGAAGAACATCCCTCAGAAGAATCTGCAGTTTGTATAAATGGGCAACCAGTCATAAACTAAAAAGAAGAAAATATTAACACCAATTCCTACTGCTGGTCCTGCCTATTTTTTATTTTTTTATTTTTTGCTGTGTGATCACTTACTGTTATAGAAAAATGGCATTAAATATTTAATTTACTTACTTCATTTACACCCCACTTTTCCATCCAAGGGAGACCCCAAAGCAGCCTACCTCATTCACCTCTCCTACATTTTGTGGCAGACAGAGCCATCAAATCGTTGCCAACTTATAGCAACTCACAGGGTTTTCAAGACAAGAGGCGACAGAGGAGTTTGCCATTGCCTGCCTCTGCATAGCAACCCTGGACTTCCTTGGCGGTCCCCCACCCCAAAGTACGAACCAGAGCCAACCCTACTTAGCTTCCAAGATCTGACAAGATTGGGCTAACCTGAGCCATTGAGGTCAGGGCTCCTCCATTTTATCCTGAGAGTGTGGGCCTTGCCTCAAGGTCATCCAGCATGCTTCCGTGGCAGAGTCGGGAATTCAACCCTGGGCCTCCCATTTCCTAGTTCAGCACTCTAACTGGATGAACGAAGTTTGAGTTCAGTGGCACCTTTAAGACCAACCAAGCCTTATCCAGGGGGCCGCGGTGGCTCAGAGGTTAAGACATTGAGCTGCAGACCAGAAGGTCTGTAGTTTGGCAGTTCGAGACCCTAGTGCCGCATGATGGAGTGAGCTCCCATCTCCGGCCCCAGCTCCTGCCAACCTAGCAGTTCAAAACCAAGAAGTTGCAAGTAGATAAACAGGTACCGCTTCAGTGGGAAGGTAACAGCGTTCCGTGCGCCTCGGCGTCTAGTCACGCCGGCCACATGGCCACGGAAAGGTCTTTGGACAGCACTGCCTCTTCGGCTTGGAAACGGAGATGAGCACCACCCCCTAGAGTCAGATTCAACCAGCTTTTGAGCAAGGGAAGCCTTTACACCTTTACTTTTTTTTTTAAGTCTTATTCATGGCATAAGCTTTCGTCGGCAAGCACACTTCTTCAGATATGGCTTATTATACCGTGAATAAAACTTTGCTGGTCTTCAAGGTGCCACTGGACTCAAACACTGTTCTGCTGTTTCAGATCAACACAGCTACCCCAACTGAATCTACAACCACCGTGCTAACCCATATCAGGAGCCTGGCAGGCAGCAACATTTGAATAACCCACAGCAAAACAATCTTGAATGATTAAAACTGTTTATTCAGGTAAACAGAAGACACAATTCAATCAGCGAGAACACAAAGGCAGCACAGAAAAATGATCACTGGGCAAGAAGTGGCAAATCCTAACACTGGAAACTCCTTCATCTCCCAAATGTGGGCCGCTTTCTGACTGAAACATCAAAGAAAGACTCTCCAACTTGCAACCACTGGCACGCTGGATTTCAAACAGGTATGCCTGTATAGCTGCAAGTCACATATCAAGGTGTTATTAAGACACCGCTTGAAACTTGGCAGATCCGTAAAGAACTTTTAAAAATCAATTTGCCGTTCTTTAAGGCGCAATGCATACAGATGTCAGATACTCAGTCTTGTAGTCAAAACAAACCTTTGATAGGAGCAAACACTGAAATTACCTCATAGAGCTGAAGAGAGCGATCAAAGGAGGGAGGGGCCAGATGTGCCCAGAAGGGCTGAAAAGCAGGTGGGCTGGTAAAAATATAGTAGGGTTAGAGTTTCCAACTGGGATCTGAAGAACCCAAGTTCAAAGTCCCACTTAGAGCCAAACTAGAAGACACACCGTCCCTGGGTTCACCTCGGGGACATGCCGCCATTTTAAAGGGTGAGGTCCCACCCAGGAACACCCGTTTGGTGTAGTGGTTAACAGCGTGGACTCTAATCTGGGAGAACTGGGTTTGATTCCCCACTCCTCCACATGCAGCTGCTGGTGTGACCCTGGGTCAGTCACAAGCGCTCTCAGAGCTGTTCTCTCAAGAGCAGCCCTCAGTCAGAGCTCTCTCAGCCCCACCTACAGGGTGTCTGTTGTGGGGAGGGGAAGGGAAAGGAGATTGTAAGCCGCTCTGAGACTTCGAGTGAAGGGTGGGGTATAAATCCAATCTTCTTCTTTTTTAAACTGTGCTGTGATGGGTCCAATTCTTGGGGGGGGAGGCGATTCTGCCTTTCCCCCCATGCCCTTTTTCTGACCCATTGAGGGGGGCATGCAAATGAATAACACCCCCAACAGAACTACTGTGGGTCTGAAAAACAGCAGGGGTGAAGGAAGGATCCCCTTCTCCCCCCCACACTGCAGTTATCCTGACCAGAATTGGACACTCACTGTCCGTTTAAAGGAGTTCCCAGGTGGGAACTCATTCTTTAAAATAGCAGCAGAGCCCATGATGAACCTGGGGATGCCCGTCTTTATGTAGTTCGGCCCTTAGCTACTGGGTGATGTTGGGCCAGCTGCTCTCCCTCTAACTTTCCTCAGAGGGCTGTTGTGAGGATAAAATGAGGAGGGCAGAACCATAATCTGTTGCTCTGAGCTCCTCGGGGTAAGGCTGCCAGCTCCGGGACTGGGAAATACTTTGAGATTTTGAGGGTGGAGCCTGAGGAGGGTGGGGTTTGGGGAGGGGAGCTACTTCAGTGGGGTATAATGCCAGAGAGTCCACCTTCTAAAGTGGCCATTTTATCTGCAGGTGAACTGTTCACTGTTGCCTGGAGACCTCCGGCGACTAGCTGGAGGCTGGCAATGTTGCCTAGGGGCAGGGTGAGTTAATACCGTAACATACTAAGTAGACATTTAGGGCAAGGAACTTTGGCAGGGCGATTCAGAGGAAGGAAAGAAGACTGAAATAAAAGTTTTATCTTTCTGAAAATGTATTGCAAGCTTTTGCATTTCTGTACTTCCTCGTGACTGTAAAAGCTCCCCAGGTGGTGTGTGGGCAATCAGTAAGATCAGGTTCATCTGTTGTTGTGAACGGGCAGTCTAAAAGTACATTAGATATATAAATTCAGCAATAACAAACCAGAGTGAGAGGGGCAGTGTGGTGTAATGATTAGAGCAGGGGTGTCGAACATTTGCTATGAGGGCCGGATCTGACATAAATGAGACCTTGTTGGGCCGGGCCATGTGTGTCATAAAATGTAATGCCAGGTAGCGGAGATAGAAACTTTATAAAGGACACAAACACAAAGGGGTTTTTTTTTTACTTAAAATAAAACCATGCTTAAAACATTAGCACTCTTGCAATATTTTGTTTATTTAACAGACTCTGATAACTGACACCTCTTGCTCTGAATTATTGCATCAAAATGCCTGTGCTGTTGCAATCTTGAGTATGCTGTTCAGGTGTGCATCTGTAAGCTGCAAACCTACGACGCAGCAGCAGCAGAACTGGAAGAAGAAGCAGAAGACAGCCAGTTCCACTGCGGGCCTGAGAGAAGCTCTCTGGGGGCCTGATCTGGCCCCCAGGCTGCATGTTTAACACCCCTGGATTAGAGTGTCACATTAGGATCTCGGGGGCCCAGGTTCAACTCCCCCTCCCCCACCACAGAAACTGACTGGGTTACATTACCCCATAGAAGTGCTTGTGTGTATAAGAAAACACATTGCAAAATCCTGCAAACAGCTCCAACTGCGCACCAAGAAAAAGTCAAATTCTGCTACCTGAAGCAACCACACCCATTAAAGAAATGTATGCGTTTTTTTCTGCATAAGATCACATTTTCCCCCATTTGTACAATTTATTCTGTTTTTGCTAATTCCAAGGACAGGCAAGGCATCCGAGAGCCTGCCTCCAGCCCCTGGAAATCTTAGCAACTTGCCTGGTTAATTTAATTTCGACAAAACAGAGTATCCTAGGACATGCTAGGTCAAGGATCACCGCTTTTATTGAGCCTGAGAGCGCCTCTGGAATTCTGATATAAAGGATGTTGGGCTCAACCACAAAGTGGCTGCCATGGGAGGCAGAGCCAACCACAAAATGTCAGGGAGTGCAGTGATGTGTAACTTTGATAATAACTCTTTAACATTTTCAGGCAGAACATTTGTTAAACACAACAAGCAGATCTCCAGTGGCCAATCAAAAGCCAAAGTTCCACCTGGCCCCACCTACTTCCTGAAGACACTGGGGCACCAGGAAAGGTGTTGGTGGAGCCCATCGGTGCCACGTTGTGGACCCCTGTGGTAAGAGTTAATGTTTTAGTCTCTTCATTTTATTACATTAAAATCTTTTCTTGTTTCCTGATCTGAGCCCTTAAGAGGGCTGACAGTTATTCATGGAGGAGATGTCTATCAATGGCTACTAGCCGTGGTGGCAGAGAGGTGCCTCCACATTCAGAGGCACTAAGCCCCTGAATCTCAGACCAGAAGGCAACATCGGGGGAAGGCCTCGGCATCTGTGCCCTGCGGCTGGCCCTCCAGAGGAACTGGTTGGCCACTGTGTGAGACAGGATGCTGGACTAGAAGGACCACTGGTCGGTAGTGTTAGGAGCGTGGACTCTAATCTGGGAGCACTGGGTTTGATTACCCACGCCTCCTCCACTTGCACCTGCTGGATGACCTTGGACAAGCCATAGTTCTGTCAGAGCTGTTCTTGAAAAAGAGCCATTTCTGTCAGAGCTCTCTCAGCCCCACCTACCTCACAGGGTATCTGTTAAAGGGAAGGGAGTTTGTAAGCCACTCTGAGACTCCTTTGGGTAGTGAAGGGCAGGGTATAAATCCAGTCTCCTCCTCTTCTTCTTCCTCTTCCTCGGAAGGCCTCGGCCTCTATGCCCTGTTGCTGGACCTCCAGAGGAACTGATTGGCCCCTGTGTGAGACAGGATGCTGGACTAGATGGACCACTGGTCTGAACTGACAAGGCCCTTCTTATGTTCTTATGTCCTTCTGTCTTACAAGTGTCATCTTGAGCTAAGTATCACCCTTCTAAGCCCGTTGACTTCAACAGACTTAGAAGGGCGTAGGTATGCTGTTACTCTTAACGAACAAATGATATACAAGATAAAAAAACTCTGTTTCCTCAATAAGGCTGACAACAAAGCTAACGCATTACAAAGTCATCAGGAAGTGACACGTTACAACCCTGAAAAATGGCATAGGTGTTTCTTTTAAGAATCCTGTAGAGCCGGTCTCTGAATAAAGCAGAAAAGGTTCCTGGTATAGAGAAAGCAAAAACAAACAGAGTTCTTGCTCACCTGTCAACTTTATTTAAAGGTATGTCAGGCTGGCAACACACGGTTCTCCCCTCCCTACTCGTCATCCTCACAACAGCCCTTTGAGGTAGGTGTGGCTGAGACTGACTGGCCCAGGGGTACCCAATGGGGTGCTGGCCATTCCCTTTTGTGGGCACCCAACCAAGGGTTTCTAGAAAGTGAGATGGCCCAGGTGGGGTCTTTGCCCAGCAAGCCTTCTGATTGGCCACTGGAGATTTCATTGGCTTTGCAGATATTTTAAAATATTGCTTTAGCAGCAGCGGCCCCCACAGCACAGGGATCTTCCTCACCTGTGGTAGTCATTTTATAGTAGCCATTTTGTGGCTGCACCCACCCCACTGTGTCAGAATTCCAAATGTTCCCACGGGCTCAGCTGGGGACCCCTTCTCTAGCCCAAGGTGAACCAGTGAGCTTCATGGTAGAGTTGGGATCTGAACCTGGCGTCTCATGCTCTGATCATGTTTTGCTGCACCACACCCACAGAAATACTACAGATTCTGGAGACGTTTTTGTCTGTCGGAGCTAAAACAAAACAGTGTCTTGGGCACCTTTTAAGTCTAACCAGTTTGGCATTCTCTCGTGGATTCAGCCCAGTTCAGCTATCTGAGAAAACCGATGAAAGCTTGTGCCAGGGGGAAAAAACAAAACTGGTAGGCTTCAAGGTGCCACAAGACTCCTTTCTGCTTATGCTCCAAATCATACAGACATTACTCTTCTTATTGGCTCAGGCTGTGTTATAGATATGGTTGCTGGCTCTGGGTTGGGAAATACCTGGAGGCTTGAGGGGTGGATCCAGGAGAGGGCTGGGTTTGGGGAGGGGAGGGGCCTCAGCACGATACAATGCCATCGGGTCCACCCTCCAAAGTAGCCATAAGAACATAAGAGAAGCCAATGTTGGGGGTCAGGCCAATGACCCATCCAGTCCAACACTCTGTCACACAGTGGCCAAAAATACCAGGTGCCCTCAAGAGATCCAGCAGTGGGGCTGAGACACTAGAAGCCCTCCCACTGTTGACCCCCCCCCCAAGCACCAAGAAGACAGAGCATCACTTGCCCAGAGCCCCTATCTATACCTTGTGGCTAATAGCCACTGATGGACCTCTGCTCAATATGCTTATCTAATTCCCTTTTGAAGCCGTCCATGCTTGTAGCCACCACCACCTCCTGTGGCAGTGAATTCCATGTGTTAATCACTCTTTGGGTGAAGAAGTACTTCCTTTTCTCCCTTCTAACCTGACTGCTTAGCAATTTCATTGAGTGCCCACGAGTTCTTGTATTGTGAGCCATCTTCTCCAAAGGAACTGATCTCTGCCAGCTGAAGATTAATTAATTGCAATAGTGGCAGATCTCCAGGCCCCACCTGGAGGTTGGCAACCCTGGGTACTGACCTTGTGTCGTTACTGCTATAAAAGAATCTCCAATGAGACTGCATTTATGACAGCACCACAATGAACACACAACCGCAGGAAACAAGGAAAGCCTGCAACCAGCATTCATCTGAAGGTCGCCAGACCTCAGTACAGGCGGGGGCTCACTCAATTTTGGAGGCATCAGCCCACCACCAGCCAACTGGCTGGCAGGGAAAGCTGCACCCCCAAACAGGCATGATAGCGTCATGCAGAAGTAACATCATCATGCCGGGGATGCCGTACAGCGACACTCTAGCATTTTGGCCAAAACTCTATAGTAACCATAGAGTTTTGGCAAAAATGTGACAGCATTGCCATGCGATGTGTCCAGCATGATGATGTCACTTCTGTGTGATGTCACCCCACCCCACTCCTAGAGGGCTCCCTCCCACCCCCCGTCAGCAGAACAATTGGACCTGGCAACCCTAATTCGTCTACTGGCGTATTTTGGGAGTCTCATAACAAAAGAAGATCAAATCGCTCTGAACCTTGTAAACAACAAAAGATTATTTTGCTGACTTAATGGACTTTTACAGCCATTGTTCATTTCATGGTCTTGCTGTCTTAACAGCTTATTTTACAATCAAGAATGGCTTCTACTTGGTAGCATTAAAATGATTCTAGTTCCCTTTACTTTCCTTGATAAAATATCTTTTGAACTCGAGAGGAAAAAAGAGGCAAACCTTCAAAAAAATATGTCTGCTCCATTTCTGCAGTGGTGGCAAACACCATCACTGCGGGTCCGGCCTAAGAAGATTAAAGAGGAAGGTCACAGTGCACACATTTGGGAAATTGCAAGGGAAACGATCGCTCGCTCTCTCCAAACACAATCAGGAAGATATTGAACAAAGTGCTGCAGAGGCAGATATTTCCCTCCCCGGTTTATAAAGACTTGGGAATCACTAAGGCAATGTGCGTGCATATGCGTACATGGTTAACATGGCGTGCTAGGGCATTATCTCGACTACCATTTTCAAGCCCCTAGCCTGCGAAAATTTCAGAACCACATACACCCACATCTGACGAACCAACACTTGATGACCTTAATCAAAAGATACCTGAAACTTTTTTGGATCCCACTTGCACATGGTGTGTGACGAATCACTATCCGGCTTGCACAGTATATGCAGCTATGAAGGACTCTGTTTAACAACCGGGCAATACAGTTAGACAGCTATGATCCAGGATGCGTCCCCTACTGCTCTTCTCCCTTCATCTCGTACCGGCTCGGCGCCTTCCCTCACAACCCTTCTTCGGCCTCTGCTATTCATTTATTTCATTTGTACCCCACTCTCTCCCCAAAGGGGAACCCAAAGCAGTTTACATCGTTCTCGCCTCCTCCATCTTATCCGCACAACAACCCTGTAAGGGGGGGGGGGTTTCAGGCCGAGATTGTGACTGGCACAAGGTCACCCAGAAAATTCCCACGGTGGGGTGGGGGATTCAAACCTGGGTATCCTGGATCCATTCCTGGTCTGAGAGTCGAACCACCAGGCACACTGGCTGTCATGCGTGTGCTATCCCCCACCCCCGTCTACCCATTTCCACTCAAGGCCGGGAGCGGGATGAAAAAACATCTCAGGGAATGAGACTTGGGATGCTAACGATAAAGAGTAAAGCTGGTATTTATTATGTCACATTATTTATAGCCCGCTTTTCTCACGGACTCAGGGCGGATCGCAAAGAGTGAGTCAACACAATCAATAATCAATGAACGATAACAACAGAAATTAGGGTTGTAGAATCAGTAACTGGATCAATCTGTTTTAAATTTCTTGTTTTAATGTTTTGTTTATTACTGTGTTTTTTGTGATGTCGAATGGCCCAGTTATCTGTTGTGATCCACCCTGAGCCCGTTCACGGGGAGGGAGAAATATAAATTTGAAAAACAAATTAAATAAATAAACTGGAAGTCTAAAAAGCAGAATTGAAGCAAGGCATTCGTATCAATTTGACACCTAACGGTGCAATCCTAAACAGAGTTACGCCAATCTAAATCCATTGAAATCAATGGGCTTAGACTGGAGTAACTTTTCTTAGGATTGCACTGTAAACGATGCAAACATTACATAGTAGGATCCCGGTTATTAGGATCCACTGTCCCTAATAATTTTCCAAATAACTTTGTGAAACATCAGTCAGTCCTGACATGTGTATTCTCACCAATCCCCCAGAAGGGCTATACATCCTCTTTATTTTATTTCTTATTTGGAATAGTGGACTGGAATAGCAGATTGTAATTTAATGAACAGTAGAATGTAAAGCAATTTGGAATGGTAGATAGGAATGTATTTCTCTGGTCTGGGGGCAGAGGAGATACACTGCCCGGCCAATCGCCACACCTCAAAGAAGAGGATGCTGTATGGTTGCCTCCACCCATGATAGCAGGGGCTCAGTTAATTTCTCTCAGCGTTCCACAGTTAAGAAGGGTACATCTGCCCACCAATCCCCGATTTTGATACATTTATTTCCTTCACTATGTTTTCCCCCCAGAATCAAATCCAAACAAATGGTGACCATATAAACTAAGCTTGTTATTCCACTTTGGTCCTTGCATCTGCTATTCACTTTCATTATGCTGTATGCTGATTTGCTGCTCACCTATATGTATGGACTCGCAACTTCCATCTCAGTGTATCTCAAGAAATGTGGATGCACACGAAAGCTTATAATACCTTGAATAAAACTTTGTTGGCCTTAAAGGTGCCACCGGACTCAAACTTTATTCTGCTGCTTCAGATCAACGTGGCTACCCACCTGAATCCATTTAGTACAATGTGCCTCTATTGCCAGCGTAGAAAAGCCCTCTTGAATAATCCAGTTTTGCATAGTTTGCGGAAAGCCGCAGAGTGGGAGCTTTCTTGACTTCAGGCAGGCCACTCCACAAGGTGGGGGTCACATGAATGCTTTTGTAAACCAGTCTTGAGAAGTGAATTATGGGTAATAAACATCACTTATCCTCAGTGCCTTGTGTCTGGCCCACTCCATGCTTCCAGTCTTCCGGAAGGCCAGGTGTGAACGAAATCGGCTACAAGTTAATAGTGCCTGGTGTCTGTTCTGAATCCATGTCACTGGCTGACTCCAAGCTCTAGGACGAAGAAAACGCCACCCTCTATCTGTTCTTTCCACATCACCCATAATCTTCGTGACTGAAAGCCAATCACTACGCTTCCGGTACCAGCCAACCCAAATATTATATTTGACAGGCAACAAAAATTCTTAACATTTCTCTTTCGGGAGGAACGCTGAAATCATTCTGACTGCAACAAGACACCGACTGGGATCACCAGCTTTCTTTCAGACTTGAAGGACACACATTTCAAGACAAATGACATGTGACTGGGATGGAAAGGCCTGTGACAAATTCTCCACAGCAGATCCAGTGTTATTTTTGAGAGCACCAGACAAAGTGTGAGGAAAAACTGAGCCCTTTAGTCACCTGACGTTCGCTGTTGGAAACAGACTCCATTTATGACAACGCCAGTCAAACCGAACAAGTGGAGGAGGATTTTGGCACCTGAAAAAAGCAAACCCAACCAACCAACTTGGTAAACAGCAGCAAGTTATTTCAGCCGGATTTCTGCAGGGACCATCCCACAGTTTGTATAGCTTGAATAGTCTTTTCTGGGCTTCTGCACAATTAGAAGAGCAAAGTTCAGCACAGTTTACAGCGGCACCAGGAAGTGCTGGCAGCTATAAACAAAAGCAGGATCAGCCGGTGGCTATTTTTCAGTGTTACATTCCACACTCCGAGGGGGGAAAAGAGAAATCCTTCACGTGGCAATCCGGAAACTGAGTCAAACTTGCCTCTACGAGCAACCAGTCTCATCATAAAATATCTATACTAGTTGACTTTAAGATTGATACCGATTTCTGATTAATGGGCTGGATCCCATCAAACAGATCTGTGCATGTGGTGTGTGTGTGTGTGTGTTTCACCGGTTCCCAGGGGTCATTTCCTGTGGGAGGGCACAGGAGCGGAGCTCCGGCAGTAATGAGCCCAGGGGGTGGGCACATGCAGCAAGCCCCACCCCCTGCTCCCAGCAGCCCTCAGTCGGGCCACAAGGAACAAGAAGCAACCAGGTAAGTTGCAGAGGCCTCCCCCCCCTTCAGGTACAAGCTCTCCCTCCTCTGTGAGGGCAGAGCTGCACGCCCCCCCCCCCATAGCTAGCAATCCAAAACAGTCCAGTGGAACCTGAGCGGGGGGTGTTGCCTTCTGACACACTTCCGGTGATGTCAGGGGGCGTGGCATATGCAAATAAGTTATGCTAATGAGTTATACTAATGAGCTCCTGCACCTCTTTTTCTACGAGATGACCCCTGCCCGTTCCTCTTTCCCACAGCGACCTTCCAAGCCCTCCCCATTCTGTTCCTGGAGGCCCTGACTCCCAGACGGAGTGATAAATTTCAGTGGGGTCCAAGCCACTGTCTTCTGAAAGGGTGTTTCCACACATGCCAAATAACGCAGTTTCAACCCACTTCCGCGACCGTTTGCGAGTGGATGTTGCCATTTTGCACAGTAAAATCCATTTGCAAAGTCCATTGAAAGTGCATTATACAGTGTGTGTGTGAAAGCGCCAAAGTCTCGTTTACTGAACCAAAGCTGTACATTACAATGATAATTCCTATTCTTTGGTATGAAGCCATACTGTGGCGGGACAGCTTTACTGCCACGTCAATGTGAGGGTACCGTTTCCCCAGACTTCCCCTCCCAGCTCGCAGCCTAGTCAGGAAGCGGGGACAGAAAGCCACTTCTTGACCGCTCTCTTTTTGCCCTTTTTGATAGGGTGCCCTCTCACCTCAGGGGTTGAGAATCTACTCCTATCTCTTAACGTCAACCTGAGGACTGTTGCTAAAGGAGAACGCTTTGTTTCCATCGCTGAATAGCAAGGTTGGGAGCAATGCTCCCTCTAAGCTGTGGAGTCTTGTGAGCAAAAATTCTACTTTGTGAGCTGCTGGCATTAAAGGTGTGAGCGAGCGATTTGGCTACTGCATAAATCAGTTTGCTCTGGAGCCATCCTTCCTGCGCTAAAACAAAAATGTGTGAGCCGGAGGTGGGGGGGGGGGAGGAGGAGGAAGCGAAGAGATTGGATTTATACCCCGCCCTTCACTACCCAAAGGTGTCTCAGAGCGGCTTACAAACTCCTTTCCCTTCCCCTCCCCTCCCCACAACAGACACCCTGTGAGGTGGGTGGGGCTGAGAGAGCTCTGATACAAACTGCTCTTTTTCAAGGACAGCTGTGCCAGAGCTTGTGACTGACCCAAGGTCACATCAGCAGGTGCAAGTGGAGGAGTGGGGAATCAAACCCCGCTCTCCCAGATTAGAGTCCGCACACTTAACCACTACACCAAACTGGCTCTTAACCACTACACCAAAAGACTGTGCGCTACCTCACAGCAACTCAGCTTAGAGGGAACACTGGTTGTGAGCAAGGAAGTACGTAGGCCGCCAACATCCTCTGGAATCCTCCTCCTCTAGCATCCCTTATCGCCACCGTGGACCATCAGACACAAGCGGGCGCTCACCTCAAGCTCTTCTCT
This sequence comes from Gekko japonicus, assembly GCF_001447785.1. Classification (NCBI taxonomy): domain Eukaryota; kingdom Metazoa; phylum Chordata; class Lepidosauria; order Squamata; family Gekkonidae; genus Gekko; species Gekko japonicus. Next base: position 560,628 of record NW_015163627.1, read on the forward strand.
CCGAACAAAGGAACAGTTTCCTTTCTCAGACCCTCCCCACCCCCGGTGTGGGCTCCTTGGCCAATGTGGGTGAACTCTACGTTCACCCCCGGTGTGGGCTCCTTCTAGGGCCTTGGCCAATGTGGGTGAACTCTACGTTCAATACAAAAGCACTACTTAAAATTTAAAAAGGTATAGACAGCGTAAAACACATTCTGCCATTCTGAGGCTTGACAACGCTATTCCTTTTACAGCCCAAACGTTATGTCACATCCATCTGAGATTTGGCGCAGAAGTCCTCTCTCTCCAGGGCTATAACCTGGCCACATTTCAGAAGAACCCATTACAGGAATTAAAAACATTTTTCTTGGATTTGCTGGGGTGTTGTGCTTGCAACATCATTTTTGCACAAAGAGAAGGAAACTTTGAACATTTCCTTGCATTGGTTGTTGTGTGTGTGTTTTAAGTGCCGTCAAGTTGGTTCTGACGTATGGCAACCCGATGAATGACCTCAAAGACGTCTTACTGCCTTGAGCAGTACCTCAAAGACGTCTTACTGCCTTGAGCAGCTCTTGCAACCTGAGGGGCCGTAGCTTCCTTGATTGAGTCAATCCATCTCATGTTTGGTATTCCTCTTTTCCTGCTGCTGTTGTAGTGGTTAAGAGCTGCAGACTCTAACCTGGAGAACCGGGTTCGATTCCCCACTCCTCCACATGAAGCCAGCTGGTGACCTCGGGCCAGTCACAGTTCTTTCAGAGCATCTCTTAGCCCCTAAACACAAGTCTAGCTTGCCACTAGCATAATGCTAAGAGCTACAACGTGTGGCTGCCAGACAATCTCTTGGCTATTCTACGCACAATATTATGCCACAATTATTAATTATTGGTGCACTAGTTTAAATGTCCTCGAAAAAAATCCAGAGGTTACGACCTCACTTGTTCGATGAAAAATGGCTGGGATCGATAAGCAAGTTGCGAGTTTCAGCGCTCTCATGCAAATCGTATATTTATGGTATGCTGTGGTAATTTATGTAAAACCCGGTAAGCTTTTGGAACCAATGACAAAACGGTGGCATTACAGTGGTGGCAGCAGAGGACAAAGGGGATAGGAATGACTGAGGTAGGAATGTCCAAGACCTCCCTTTGCCCCACTGTACACTCTATGGGCCCTTATTTGGGTTAACTCAGCACTGTCATGGAAGAGATTACTGCTGGAGCCAGACCTGCTACCGGGGAGAAGCAGGCCTAGGTTTTCCAGCAACCTAGAGAAAAAGTTTCCTGTCCCTTTAATAGAGACTTGACATGTATAAACAGGCCGGTGAAGCTTTTCCTAGCATGGAGGCAAACAGCACCACTTGGTAAGTTCAGTTCGGTTTATTGTTACAGTCCTTAGACCAGTCAACACCACTTGGTAAATAACATCCCATTAAACCTCCATTAAGAGCGCAGGACAGGTTTTCTCCAGGTTTTCTCAGCAACCCTAAGTAGATCATGGCAAGCCATGTTGGTGGAGAGGCAACATGATGATGGTGATGATGAAGAAGACAACGACGATAAAGAGAAGGAGGAGGAGATTGGATTTAAACCTGCCCTTCACTCCCTGAAGGAGTCTCAGAGCAGCTTACAATCTCCTTTCCCTTCCCCTCCCCACAACAGACACCCTGTGAGGTAGGTGGGGCTGAGAGAGCTCTTTCGAGAACCTCTCCTGAGATAACAGCTCTGAGAGAACTAATGACTGACCCAAGGTCACACCAGCAGCTGTGAGATTAAGCAGCTGAGCTATTTAGGGATGGGGTTCCAAAGGGATGGGGAGGGGAGCAGAGCACCTGCTTGGCATACAGAACGTCCCAGATTCAATCCCCGGCACCTCCAATTAAAAGGCTCGGGTATCAGGTGATGTGAAAGACCCTAAGCTTGAGACCCTGGAGAGCCGCTGCCAGTCTGAGTAGACAATACTGGCCTTGTTGGGCCAAGGGTCTGATTCAGTATAAGGCAGCTTCATGTGTGTGAAAGATAAAAACTGGAAAGGGAATTGGTCTCCAAACAGAGAGAGAAGTACAGGACCAAGACAGACGGACTCTGCTGGGGGGAGGCACGAGAAGAGGGCAGGATCTGTATGGGTGAATGGAGAGAAGGAAGGACTGAGAGAGCAAAGGAGGGCAGGAAAGCTGGCAAAATGCGTGAAGGACCGTGAGGGAGGAGAATGAGGAAGAAAGTCAGCTTTGTACGAAGCTCCAAGTAAAGCACGGTTCCCTTAGATCTTAAATCCCTCCGGGTCAATCAATACCTTCCTCTCCTTTTTTTAAAAGTGGATTTGCTTTCAAGAGGAATGTTTTTTTCCCCAGTCTCCTTCCCACCACCCTTCTGTGCCTAGCATGTGGCAGGGCTTATCAACAATGACTGCCTGTTCTAGTTAAGGGAGCCTCGTCTCTCTAAACAAAGCAGGTGGTACTACTCACCTGCCCTGCCCTGGATGCGCCAGGCTAACCCGATCTCATCCTATCCGGGAAGCTAAGCAGGGTTGGCCCTGTATACTACTTGGATGGGAGACCACCAAGGAAGCCCAGGGTTGCTATGCAGAGGCAGGCAGTGGCAAACCACCTCTGCTCATCTCTGGCCTTGAAAAAACCCTACTGTTAGCCGTAAATTGGCTGTGGCTTGATGGCACTCTCCATCACCACTTTTGTGTAATGGGGAGAAACAGTCTTTATGCTTTGCTTGTGAGTATTTTTTAGAGGCGCTGAACTGGCTCCTTGGAACAGAGCGCTGGCGGCATTTGTGGGACAAAAGGAGGGAGATGTCTGAGCGGATGAAAGATTAGACGGGAGGCATTATTGTAGACCGAATGCACAAAATTTTGTTTGAGTGGGGCAGAGAGGGTAAAAGAACAGGGTCGGTCAAAAGCATGCCAAGATATATTGCATCTGAACATTTAAGTTTTGCGCTGATTTGTTATGGCTACTGAGCAAATTCTAAGATGGGGGGAAAAAAACCCAAACTTTTGTTTAGGAGAGGAGTCAAACTGCTTACAAAACCCCAGCATACTCCAAAACCATGGCAATTGGAAATTAAAATGTGGCTTAACTTCCATGCCCAGAAAGTGGCAAACGCGTAGCCAGAACTGCAGCCAACACAGAGCCACGTGCCAAGACGAGACCTGCCGGAGGAAGCTGCTCGGGGAAAATCGGCTCCAGGAAGGGCACCAGGACGCCAATATCTGAAAGCCGCGGAAGGAAGCCGGATGACAACTAGCCCGGGGTGCTGGTAGGCAGTCACCACCCTCTAGACAATGTGGCCCTAGTCAGGTTAATTGGTTGGTTAGAACTACTATGTAAACCGCCCAGAGACCCTTCGGGGTCAGGGCGGTATATAAGCTGAAGGTATTAAAAAAATAAAAATAAAATAAATAAATACTACAGTCTTCAATATTATGCTCATTTACAGATTTGGCTCTGCCCACCTCTGCTCTTCAGCCAGATGTCAGATTCTGGGATGTGCCAAGGCAGAAATTGAACAGAGGCAGCTTTGCATAGTCACCTAATTAATTTCCAGCCCTAGAATGTAGAAAAGAGCCAGAGTCCGGGGGCACCTTAAAGACGAACAAAATATGTGGCAGGGGATGAGCTTTCGTGAGTCACTGCTCACTTCTTCAGATAACCCTACAATGTCTATTAAGTAAAAATAAAAAGTGATTTCCCATCATTAAGGTAAGGTAAAGGTTTCCCTTGCTCAGAAGCCAGTCGAAACCGACTCTAGGGAGCAGTGCTCATCTCCATTTCCAAGCCGAAGAGCCAGCGCTGTCCGAAGACTTCTCCGTGGTCATGTGGCCAGCATGACTAAACACCAAGGCACACGGAACGCTGTTACCTTCCCACTCAAATGGTACCTATTTATCTACTTGCAATTTCTTGCTTTTGAACTGCTAGGTTGGCAGGAGTTCCCATCATTACACATTCCTATAAAATGACTGAAACGTTTTAAGGTGTTTCAAAAAAAAAAATAGCCATGTTCCAAAGTATGTGATAAATACTGACAGCCAACATGGAGCAATAGCTAGAGTATCTAGCTAGGATCTGGGAGACCCAGGTTCGAATACTCACTCACACCATGGAAGCTGGCTGGGTGACCTTGGGCCAGTCACACAATCTCAGCCTGACCTACCTCACAGGGTTAGTGTGTGCATACAATGGAGTAGAGGAGGACGATGTGAGCCATTTTGGGTCCCCACTGAGGGGAAAGGTGGGGTACAAATGAACTAAATAAGTAGTACTGGCGAGTTTTCTAATAAAAGTCCCACTGGTTAAACAGAACTCAGATGTTTAAAACTATTTTGCTTGGTTCAGTTCGCTACAGTTTTTTGCCTTTCTGCTTCAAAAGATCTTTTACTTGTGTCATGTGAACACTGAGGAGATCTGTAATTCCAGGATTTATTAGGTTCTAAGAAACGGAGCTTTCCCCCTTCCGCCAACAACAGCTACATTTAGCTGGACTGTCTCTCCCTGGGTTATAAAAAATTACCTCATTGCTAAAACGTAACCAGGGATTCTCAGAGAGGTGCATGATGGGAAACACCATGCTGCAGAATTTGCCAAAAAGCAGTAGGAGGCATTGCAGGCAATTCCCACGCTCTCTTCGAAGTAGAATATCTTATATTCTGTCGCAGGAGAATACTCTCAGACTAATGGAAAATTTTAAAAAGCAAATTCAAAAGAAGGGGGTTTTTTTTGGTGCAGCACCTCATAGGAAGCCAAACTAAGCATTGGTAGCTGAACATGACCAACCCCATTATTTGGAAACAGATTTAATCTGAAACCACAACTCTGGGAGCTTTCGTTTCTCATTCCTCCTCCAACAAGCTATTCCAAATACCTAATAATTTAAAAGCTACCCCCTCGTTACTTCTTCCACAGGAGGCTAGTAATGTTCATGGATATCATTCCTAAGTGATGGCATTTTTAATGTATTGCATGACATTCTAAAAGAAAAGACGCTAAAGGGGAACCGAACGCTTTTGAGGCTCCACTGGAAACTGCCTGGTTTGAGTATGTGATACTAGTGCCTCGCCACAAGGACTGGACCACATCTGTCTTATGGGGGAGTGAGTTACAATAGTGGAACACCACAATTGTGGCCGGTGTCCCTTCAAAGGGCTTCAGTGCCACCAGAACAGGTGGCTGAAGAAATCAGTATCACAGTAAAAGCATCAAGAGAAAACCTGTGTCCACTACATAATATTTTTGGGATCCTCCACCCCGCCTAGATCACTGCCTTCCTACGCATTCTAGTTGTCTGTCCCAATTTTTTTTAGAGTATTGTTGACTCAGTTAAATGCCCAGCCCTGTTATGAGTGGTAGGTTAATTGGGGAACCCTCTTTCAGAGCATTTCTGTGACTGATCTTTAGGGAAGACTGGTACCTGGGTGCACATTTTATTGGAATGTCCCTTGTATGCAACTCTTTAGGAATCTATTTTTAATCTACGATTTGGAGATTTCTTTTTTACCTCACCGTAAGATAAAATCACTCCTTTTATCTGATAGATCCCCTAATATTACCCTCCAGGTAGCTACTAAATTTGTGAGGCATAAAAGCCTGAAGATGGTATTTATCAGAGGAGAGTACATGACCACTCAGGATATTTGATCAAAGGAGCTTTAACCAGATGAAAGGAAAGGAATATACGACACACAACCTTTAACTGGTAGAAGGTTTGCATACAAATCCTCCTCCTCTAAAATCGACACATCACAGGCCCTTTAACATCCTCTCTCGAAAAGGTGTTTGGACAGCAGGTCTGTAATGCTAATGGGTGGGTGGGGGGTTTTGGGGGGGTTGTGTGCAATGTTCCCTCTAAGCTGTGGAGTCTTGTGAGCAAAAATTCTACTTTGTTAGCTACTAGCAGTAAAGTTGTGAGCGACCGATTTGGCTACTGCATAAATTAGTTTGCTCTGGGGCCATCCTTCCTGAGCTAAGACAAAAACATGTGAGTCAGAGGCTAAAAAACTGTGAGCTAACTCACACTAACTCAGCTTAGAGGGAACACTGGTTGTGTGTGTTTTTGCAGGGGGAATGCAACTGAATCACAGATTTAATTATTCCTCTTCAAACAAACCTGGCTTTATACGGTACTTCCTTTTTCCTCCACCACCCGAGGTGTCAATCAGCAACTGCAGTTCAATTAATCCATTAAGAAACTGCCACGTAGCAAAATTATTTCGGAAAAGAGCTTTCAGAGGGAGGGCAGGTCCAGTCAAAAGACCAACTGTTAGCCGATCTGGTCAGAGACGGTCCAATTTCTTACAGCTATCAGCTGAGACGAAGAAGGCTGAACAGAATGAGTGAACGTATTCCGGCCTCAGTTCACAACAGAATGTGGAGATGCCACGCCAGACCATCTTCTGGAGATTGGGAAACCCCCTTGGGTTCTTAGATTTCCTCCACACTTCCAGGTATTTGCTGACAATCGTCTGCCGTGATGTCCAAATTGGCTTACTGTGGGTAGCACCAGAGGTCATTTCGGGGGGGGATCGCGGGGATCGCAGTTCCCCCGGGTGAGGTACGGGGGTGGGGCACATGACGAAGCCCCGCCCTCTGCTTCCGGCAGCCCCGCTTCCGGCCCTCATTCAGCCAGGAGGAGGCAGGAGAAGAGGGAGGGTAAGTTGCTTCCTCCCTGCCTCTCCCCACCCCTGCCTGCCTGGGGCCAGGGAGGGCCTTCGCAGGGCTTCCTTGCACTCCCGCCGGCCTTGCAGGGCCACCGCTCGGCAGTGGAGCTGCAAGGCCGGCGGCGGCAGCCGGGACCATTGGGGGCGGGGGTGTGTGGCCTTATGACACACTTCCGGTGATGTCAGGGGGTGTGGCATATGCTAATGAGTTATGCTAATGAGTTTCCCTAGCTCTTTTTCTACGAAATGACCCCTGGGTAGCACCAACCTACAAAGGATATGTAGGCTCTCCATTCTACATGTATCTGATAAAGGGAACTTTAACTCTTGAAAGCTGACACCCCCAAAATCTTATTGGTCTGTAGGGGCTAGTGGATTTGAAACTTAGTAGCCACGGTTCAGAAGCACTTTTCAACCCACAGTTGGGGGCCAAGGCTGTCTCTCCCAATTCAAACACCCGCCAAATTATTTTCAGAGTGTAGCCACATTGGTCTGCAGTACAGAGAGTTAGATTTGAGTCCAATGGCACCTTAGTGAGCAACAAGATTTTTGGGGTGTTTTCAGGATACTCCAAAAATCCTGTCGGAATCTAAGATGCTACTGGACTCGAATGCAGCCAAATTATGGTGTTCTAAACCAGGAAGAGGAGCTGCGGTGGCTCAAGTGGTTAAGACGCTGAACTGAAGGCTGTGGAAGGTCAGTAGCTCAGCAGTTCGAGACCCGGTGCCGCATGACGGAGTGAGCTCCCATCTCTAGTTCCAGCTCCTGCCAACCTAGCAGTTCGAAAGCAAGAAATTACAAGTAGATAAATAGGTACCACTTCGGTGGGAAGGTAACAGTGTTCCGTGCGCCTTGGTGTTTAGTCATGCCGGCCACATGACCACGGAAACGTCTTCGGACAGCGCTGGCTCTTCGGCTTTGAAACGGAGATGAGCACCGCAACCCTAGAGTCGGACTCGACTGGCTTTCGAGCAAGGGAACCTTTACCTTTAAACCAGGAAGTACAGAGGAGGGCAACCAAGATGATTAAGGGGTTGGAGTATCTTCCCTATGAGGAAAGGCAGATGAGTCTGGGACTTTTCAGTTCAGGAAAGAGACAACTAAGGGGGGACATGATAGAGGTTTATAAATTATTCATGGAGTGGAGAGAGCCGACAAAGAGAAATGTTTCTCCCTCTCCTAAAATATGAGAACTCAAGGGCATCCAATGAAGCTGATGGGCAGTAGGTTCAGGACGGACAAAAGGAAATACTACTTTACACAGAAAGTGACTAAAATGTGGAATTTGCTGCTAGAGGGTGTAGTGATGGCCACTGGAGTAAACAGCTTCAAAGTGGGATTAGACAGACTCATGGAGGATAAGTCTATCAATGGCTACTAGCCATAGGAGCTGTGGTGGTTAGGGTTAGACGCTGAACTGCAGGCTGTGGAAGGTCGGTAGTTCAGCAGTTCAAGACCCGGGTGCCGCATGATGGAGTGAGCTCCCATCTCTAGTTCCAGCTCCTGCCAACCTAGCAGTTCGAAAGCGAGACATTGCAAGTAGATAAATAGGTACCACTTCGGTGGGAAGGTAACAGCGTTCCGTGCGCCTTGGTGTTTAGTCATGCCGGCCACATGACCACGGAAACGTCTTCGGACAGCGCTGGCTCTTCGGCTTTGAAACAGAGATGAGCACCGCAACCCTAGAGTCGGATTCGACTGGCTTTCGAGCAAGGGAACCTTTACCTTTACCTTTACTAGCCATGGTGACTGAGGGGAACCTACACATTGAGAGGCACTAAGCCTCTGAATCTCAGAGCCAGGAGGTAACATTAGGGGAAGGCCTTGGCCTCTAGGCCCTGTTGTTGGCCCTCTAGAGGAACTGGCTGGCCACTGTATGAGACAGGATGCTGGACTAGATGGACCACTGGTCTGATCCAGCATGGCTCTTCTTATGTTCTTAGAAAGGCCTTGGCCTCTATGCCCCTTTGTTGGCCCTCCAGATGAACTGGTTGGCCACTGTATGAGACAGGAGGCTGGACTAGATGGACCACTGGTCTGATCCAGCAGGGTTCTTCTTATGTTCTTAGGAAGGTGGCCTCTAGGCCCTTTTGCTGGTCCTCCAAAGGAACTGGCTGGCCACTGTATGAGACAGGATGCTGGACTAGATGGACCACTGGTCTGATCCAGCAGGGCTCTTCTTATGTCCTTATGAGGTAAAAGGTGGAACTCATACACCAGTGGGGAGAATAATATGCGAGCTTTCAGAAACAGCATTTCTAGTCATAAAAACATGGTGCTGGCGGACAACTAGACAGATCCCCAGCAGATAAATTGGTAAAACTATCAATGCTTCAAGATGCAAGGAGGGAGCCCCATGCATGACAGCTCAGCACCACCATACAAAACAATCCTCTGCATATTGAAAAATAAAAGACGGAGAAGCATTCTAACACATCTTGCTTGTCCTTGACACGCTAGCTTTCTATGAGCAGGGAACCTTTTCAATGGGAAATTGTTCTGACATCAGGCTTTCCACCAGCAATCTGACATGCTGCAGTCTGGAAACAGACTTGTCATCTCAATCGCTGCCAGCAATTTGGGGTGGAAAATATAGCCTATAATTCTCAGGGCCACTGTGCAGCAGATCAACCATGCTAGATGGGTTAAATGTGGGGAATGAATCCTGGCCAGACTAAAGTCACTAGTCCCTGGCGCATCTGCCTTCTTTTGGTACCATTATTTATTTACATTTGAATTGGATAACTTTCCAAACCAAAGTTTCTAGGAAAACCCACATCACTGGCCGCTGCATGTGAAAACTGGGCTCAAGATATATCCTGACTTCTTCAGTAGTCACAATTATAAAAATTACTCATTTGGTGGAGAAACACAGAGACAAAAATCTGAATATAGTTACAACTGTGGTTCTATAATTTAATAACTGTTAAATTGCAATGACTTCAGTAGGGTTTTTAAAATGTGTCTGCATGGCTTCCCGCTATATGGCCACTGCTGGGCATCCCTGCAAACAAAACTTTCCGAGATGTTCTTTCCAAATTTCTAAACTACACGCGCTGCACACCTTTTGATAGGCATTCAATGGCACGCCAGACACAACACGCATTACCTCGGTGGCACTGGCTGCCTGTACTCTTCTAGGCCCAATTCAAGATGCCCAAAATGTCTGCTCCCAAAGCTTACCCTCAGTGACACTGTGCTGTGATGGCAGCTGCTAGAGGGTTGCCATCTCCCCCATTGGGGGTTGGCTCCCCCCCCACTTTCAGGGGCCGTAATCTGCCTTATATGCCGCCAGCCCCACCCTCAAAGAGCCCTGTCATGCCTGACATGTCCGGCTAGATGACATCACCAAGAGGTGACATCATCACTCCAGGCATGTCACGCAGGGGACACACTCTAGGATTTGGTTAAAAACTCTATGGTGACCATAGAGTTTTTGACCAAACGCTAGCAGGCCCCCTGCACAAAGTGCCCAGCATAATGACGTCACTTCCAGGGGATGTCATCGCTTCACATGCCGAAAGCTCCAGGTACCCCGCCCAGAGCCCCCCGCCAGCAGCCAGACAAGACCTGGCAACCCTAAGCTGCTTCCAAAGCAATCTTTTTAAAAATCTGCACAGCCAATCAAATCTCCGATAGCTCGCTGAGCAAAAGCCCCACCAGGCCCTGCCCACTTTCTAAAAACACTTGGCGGGCATCAGGAGAGGTGTCAGCGGACACCACGGCGCCCACGCACACCATGTTGGCAAGTCTTGCTGAATACCAATTTTCTCTTCTATCAGCCCACGGGCATGCTGAGGTTGTGAAATCAGGTCCTGCTTTCTGTATCAGGGCATCCAATCAGAATCCTGACCTCTAGAGAACGGTCTTTACCACCACAGTATCAGAATGTGGCCCATACTGTAGGAAGGTCTTTCTCTTCTTATTCGTCCACAGGGGGCATACAACTTGTTTCGTTTCGGTTTGCTTTGTGTTGATTTTGTGGCTTAAATATGTTTTAACCTTCTTTCTACTGGGGAAAACGTGAGGGCGCTGTACAGCTTGACGTAAGTGGCTTTGAGACCTTAGGAAAAGCAGCCTAAAACGGTTTAAAGAAATTCACTGCTAGGACATGGAGGAAGAGGCAGGAGAACAAGCTGTGGCCCCAGCTACTGCACAAGCTGAACAGTCACTAGGGCCTGCCAGCCCACTTCCTCCTCTCCCCCAAATTTTGCCCCCCAGGCAAGACTGGAGAAGGTGAAGTCCTAGAATAAAAAAAATGGGTACCTGGGCAGAGCCCACAGATGACTAACATTCTCTGCTGTCCACACTTACAAGGCTTCTGTCACTAAGATATAAGATCCATACATAAGAATCAAGCCAACAGAAAGCAAGAATTACATGCATAACTCAAGCAAGTGAGCCCAGCTGCAGACTACATATCTACATACAGTACCCACACACAGGCAGCAGTAAGCATTTTTTTAATGCCCCAAAACACTGGTGGGCAACTTTTAAACGATAAACAAACAAAAGCAGGGCAGGGACGCAGGACTTGACGTGCTACAGCATTTCTCTTGGTTTTCTGGCAACTGGATCGAAAGCAAAAATAATAATAATCTTGAGTCAGGGCATCTTTTTCCTGGTCATTTAGCAATCCCACCAACACAGGAACAGGATTTGTTCAACTGCAGTTGCCATGATCTTCCATTACACAGTGTTGGCCACCTGAATGATGCCCTGTAAATCACGGGCGCAGCCAACCGCCCAACTCGTTGTCATTTAGGCTCACACCTGCCTCAGTTTCTTCCTTGCCCAGAGTGCCTGACTGCGTAGATCAGAGGTGTCGAACTCATTTGTTACAAGGGCCGGATCTGACATAAATGTGTCTCTGTCGGACTGGAATATGTGTGCCTTAAAATATAATGCCAGGTGCCCGAGATATAACTTTATAAAGGACAGCAGCGGGTAAGCTCTGAGTTGGTGTGTCCTCACTGCAAGGCCCCATGAAGCAAAGGGGTTCTGCTTGACTGCTTCAGACAAGGTTGTTCCACTGTGCTGGAGCCACAATCATAATGGCTCTGCCTACTCGCCTGCCCCAAGCAGCTTCCTGTTCCCTCCCTTGCACCAGTGGCTCGCAGGCTCGATAAGAGCCTTGGACGGGACAGTTCCGGCCCCCGGGCCTTATGTTTGACACCCATGGCATAGACAATGGCTTACAGAAGCCCTCCTGCACCCCCAGACCTCAAAACCAGATGGGACTGTCATTAGTAGTTCAAAAGTCAAACACCACAGGCCTCCCAGGTTTAATAACTTCACGTAATCCATTCATTTTTCCATCTCCCAGGGCCCACAGGGAACCAAAGACAGCCATTCTTGAAAATTACTCCCATCTCCCAGACGTCGTTATTTAAGAGTCAGTCTTGCCAGCTCACCCAGTTGCTTCATCATTTCAGGCTGTTTTCACTGAAATGTCTGGGCATATTTAAGTACATTCTAATTGCTAACAAATGGCTCATGGTAATTAGTTCCTACAAGTAGCAGAGGGAGGGGGGGTAAAACACCATCGCAAATGGCAAGCTGTTTGTTCCTTACCAGATTAAGGCCAGAAACTGGATTTTGCGCAGATCTCTGGGCTTTGACACAGAACCAAAATAAGTGGGGAGCATGTTGCAGGGGTCAGGATTCAGAAAATGCCAAGACACACAAACCCCTTTTCAGGATTCTCTAAGGCCCCTTTCAGACAGCCTTTGTAATCCATTTTGGTCGCCAGCTGCTAACGGATTTTTTGTGTCATTTCAGACACAACCGTTTTAGCAACCGGGTGCTAATGGATTCTATTTACCTTTTCATACAAAGCCGCTTGCGTCCAGTTAGTTAGATAGTTGCGTCCAGTTCTTGAGGTAAACTGCTTTCTTCAGTTTTCACCTCTTCTTTGTGCTTCTGAATCGCTGTAGTGTGCTGTTTAAAACATCTGCAGTGCTTCCAATAGCACCACACTTTCCCCCCACCCTTTTTTGCCGTGCGATCTTCCTTGAACTATATTGGTATATATTGGTATAGCGCTATATTGGTATATATTGGTTTATCACCACAGCGCTCAACTTAGAACGTTCCCAACAAAAAATTCAAGGAAGATCACACCGCAAAAAAGGGTGGGAGGGAAAGCATACTGTTTGAAATGGCCAGATCCCTTCAGAGACAGCTCATTAACAGAATGAAAGTCACGGTATGAAACCTCCGTCCCTGTATCGTTTTACTCAGAACCGGGCCAACAACGAATAACATTCAGTTTTGAATAGTAATGTGAAAAGGGCCTAAAGCTCTCAAAGGGTCTGAAACAACTGGATCCCCCCCCCCTTCTACCTGTAAAGAACACTCAACTTCTCTCCATATTCCAGCCATTCCGGATGTACTTGGTCAGTGGGTGGCTTTGTTATACAGTCTGTGGTTTGGATCCTGCAAAGAATTTGCATGGTTGCAGGGGGGGGGGCAGGTTTTGCTGAATGCCCCCCTACCACAAGAAACCTCTGATTCCTCTCCAAGCTATTCTGGGGGGGGGCATGTCTACCACAAGAGGTGGAGATCAACAAAAACCATGCGCCCTCCCCCCCACGTGCACATGGAAATTCTAGGCCTGACCCAAGTCTGTATCGCCTACACAAAGGATCGGTCAGTTTTCTATTAGATATAGTCATATCATTAAGTTTGACCGTACTGTACAGACGTAATACCCCTAGTTAGCCAGTTCACTTGCAGAACTAAACACTTCATCTCATAGGCATGATGAACGGCTGCAGAAAGAGCTCTGTAAAAATCTTTTTTGCATGCTCCACCCTCAAAAGATAAGGCAGTGACCATGAAAAGATTATGAGCATCAGGTGTACAGAAAGAGACACCTGATGTTGCATGATATGATACTATCAATGTCTTGCAAGCACGCTGCCTCATTGCACATACAAGGTTACCAGGATAGAACATGTGAGAGCCCACTCAAATGGCAGCTGTGTGTGTTATGCGTGTAAACGCCATCAAGCCACAGTCAACTTATGATGACCTCGCAGGGTTTCCTAGGCAAGAGACGAACAGAGGTGGTTTGCCATTCACCTGCCTCCGGATAGCAACCCTGGTCTCCTCTGGCAGTCTCCCATCCAAGTCCCAACTAGGGCCAGCCCCGTTTAGCTTCTACAATCTGACAAGACTTGGGCTAGCCCGAGCCCAGCTCAGGCAACAGAGAGCGAGTGGATCAATATTCTGAGACTCATCCATGTTTGAATCTGATCTCCTATTCAACTATGTCTTCCCTTCCTGCGGATTTGACCTACTCGTATTTATTCTAAAATCCTACTTTTCCAGGTCCTCCAGCAGACTTATAAACTGCTTGCTGCTTCCAAATGTGGTGATGCACATTGGAGCCAAGAATCCTAACTATAAATACACGTTGATGGGGTCCGAACTGGCAGAGACTGACCAAGAGAGAGACCTTGGAGTCGTAGTAGATAACTCAATGAAAATGTCGAGACAGTGTGAGACTGCAATAAAAAAGGCCAATGCTATGCTCGTGATTATTAGGAAGGGAACTGAAAACAAATCAGCCAGTATCATCATGCCCCTGTATAATTCAATGGTGCGACCTCATTTGGAATACTGTGTACAGTTCTGGTCACCAAACCTCAAAAAGGATATTATAGCACTGGAAAAAGTGCAGAAAAGGGCAACTAGAATGATCAAAGGGGTGGAACATTTTCCTTATGAAGAAAGGTTAAAATGCTTGGGGCTCTTTAGCGTGGAGAAACGACAGCTGATGGGTGACACAATCGAGGTTAGAACGGATAAAAGGAAGTACTTCTTCACCCAAAGAGTGATTAACACATGGAATTCACTGGCACAGGAGGTGGTGGTGGCTACAAGCATGGACGGTTTCAAAAGGGAATTAGATAAGCATATGGAGCAGAGGTCCATCAGTGGCTATTAGCCACAAGGTATAGATAGGGGCTCTGGGGTAAGTGATGCTCTGTCTTCTTGGTGCTTGGGGGGAGGGCAACAGTGGGAGGGCTTCTAGTGTCCAGGCCCCACTGCTGGACCTCCTGATGGCACCTGGTATTATTTGGCCACTGTGTGACAGAGTGTTGGAATGGATGGGCCTTTGGCCTGATCCAACATTGGCATCTCTTATGTTCTTAAGATTATGCATGGGATAGAGCAGGCAGAGAAAGAAGGACTTTTCTCCCTTTCTCACAATACAAGACCTCGTGGGCACTCAATGAAATTGCTGAGCAGTCAGGTTAGAACAGATAAAAGGAAGAACTTCTTCACCCAAAGAGTGATTAACACATGGAATTCACTGCCACAGGACGTGGTGGTGGCTGCAAGCATGGACGGCTTCAAGAGGGAATTAGATAAGCATATGGAGCAGAGGTCCATCAGTGGCTATTAGCCACCAGGTATAGATAGGAACTCTCAGGATGGGGCAAGTGATGCTCTGTATTCTTGGTGCTGGGGGGGGGCAACAGTGGGAGGGCTTCTAGTGTCCAGGCCCCACTGCTGGACCTCCTGATGGCACCTGGTATTTTTGGCCACTGTGTGACAGAGAGTTGGACTAGATGGGCCATTGGCCTCATCCAACATGGGCTTCTCTTATGTTCTTATGTTCCAAACAAAACACCTCAGGAAGACAATTAAACTAGTTGAAACCTGCAAGAAGTGCTCCGTATGGAGGCATCTCCCAGGGGTGAATTGAGCGTGCCGCAAATTGAGTCTGAAGAACGAGGGAGTGCTGCTCTAGCACGCGATGCACCTTGCACACAGTTTACTATACCTTGGGGTGGGTTTACCGCTAGCCTATAGAGCAAAGGAACAGGCAACAGCTCTGGAGCACAGATCTGATTATAGGCCCCAACCAGACCCAAAGACACACCAGCTTCTGCGTGGAAAGTTCCTCTGCCTGTGCCATTTGTGGAATCCATGCCAAGGGCAGGTGACCTTCAGTTAAATACAGGGAGGCCTGCAGGGAGCTGGACTGTTGTACCCTCAAGAGCAGAGGTCCCCCGACCTTTCTGAGCCTGTGGGCACCTTTGGACTTCTGACACTGGGTGGTGGATGCAATAACAGATCTGCTGAAGCCCAAGTACGGGGGGAAAGAGGGGCAATTTTAAAAACACGGCTGGGAAAGAGAAGTCAGAGAGGATAAAACCAACACTATGGTGAAAGCTGCCACTGAAACAGCATTATTTTAATCTACACAGGCAATCAGATCTCCAGTGGCCAATCAGATCCCCTGCCTCACCTTGTGTGGCGGTTAGGAATGTGGACTCTAACCTGGGAGAACCAGGTTTGATTCCCCACTCCTTCACATGTGGCTGCTGGTGTGGCCTTGGGTCAGTTACGAGTTCTTTCAGAGCTGTTCTCTCACGAGCAGTTCTCGAAAGAGTTCTCTCAACCCCACCTCCCTCACAGGGTATCTGTTGTGGGGAGAGGAAGGGAAAGGAGATGGTAAGCCGCTCTGAGACGCCTTCGGGTAGTGAAGGGCAGGGAAGAAATCTAATCTCTTCTTCTTCTTGTCCCACCCACTTTCTGAAAGCACTTGTTGGGTGCCAAGAAACATGTCTGTGGGCATCACAGAGCCCACAGACACCATGCTGGAGACCCCAACTCTAGAACCATCTGGAAACCAAGAGGTAATATATATCTATATCTACATATGCGCGCTCAAATTAAAAGAAAAAAGGAGACTTGCAGCATCTGAAAGACTAACATTTATTGAAGTGTAAGCCTTCATACGGAGCTGCGGTGGCTCAAGTGGTTAAGACGCTGACCTGCAGGCTGTGGAAGGTCGGTAGGTCAGCAGTTCGAGACCCAGGTGCCGCATGACGGAGTGGGCTCCCGTCTCTAGTTCCAGCTCCTGCCAACCGAGCAGTTCGAAAGCAAGAAATTGCAAGTAGATAAATAGGTACCACTTCGGTGGGAAGGTAACAGCGTTCCGTGCGGAAACGTCTTCGGGCAGCGCTGGCTCTTCGGCTTTGAAACAGAAATGAGCACCGCAACCCTAGAGTCGGACTCGACTGGCTTTCGAGCAAGGGAACCTTTACCTTTTTTAAGCCTTCATAGATGGCAGCTCACTTCAATAGAAGTGAATTCTCAGTCAGCAGATAGATGGGGGGGGGGGATTTTGAACACTGGGTTTAAAGGCCACGGTTCTGACAACCTTCTTCCGATATGCCTGTGGCCAGCCCCTGAGAAACATACTTCACCAGATGAACATCCCCACGTGGCATTTTGTGACAGGAATAACTCAAACAACACACTGTTGACACTGATAAAGCTATGAACCAGGATATGATAAGCAATATTAAGAGGGCATACAATACTCCCCCTTAAAGATGTAGAAGTTCAGTGTTAAAAACACAATTACTTTTCCTAAAGCCGAAGCGGACCACATGCAAATGTTTTGATAATAGCATCACAGCGCCTCACTGATTATTAGCTCAGTCACAGCATCTTTTGAAAAGGAGTTAAAAGAGCTCTTCCATCTATCCGCGCCTCATACTGGATTAGTCTATCCTGCAGCGCAAACGAAAGGTTCATGAGGTAAATAATCAGTCTTAACCACCTGATAACAGAGATGCCCTTAAACTTTATCAGCGTCATCGAGAGAGAGATACGGATATGCCAGCAGTCACCAATTATTTGAGAAAGATCAAGGAAGCAACCAGTATCTGCTCATAAAAATGATACTTCTAGATGAATTGCGAGGATTTAGTTCTTCACTGCTCAGTTTGAGTACCTGTCTTGGACCAAATCTGGGGGAACGTGGTTTCTTGTTGTGCCTGGTGTTAGACAACTTAAGAATTTAACTTTCATATTTTAATGTTAATATTTTACATTTGTTATTTGTTTTTATTTTGTTTTACCTTATTGGTTTTAATGTCATAAGTCGCCATGGGACCCTTCGGGCGAACTGATTCTAAATTACAAGCAAAGAGTCTTGCAGAATATGTGATCTTATTATACCTCAAGACAAATGTGGACAAACACGACCTAATCAGAGAACAAGTATAAAGAAAGCAGTCGTGAGCGTCTGACCCACAAATCAAGCAGTCAACAAGACTGGCAAAGAAAATGCTTAATATGTATTACAGTCTGAAGCACTACAACACAATAAATCAATTCCTACAAATCACTAGAAAATCCTAGTGGAAAGGTACATCATTAATGTCACCTCCGGATTATATAACAACGTTTCAAAATTGGATCTTCCTCAGTAAATGTTAGAGTGGTACAAAAATTCTCTTGTTCATAAAGTGCTTTACAACATGAAAGATAATACATTCAGACAGGACACTGATCTCAGTAAATGTTCAGGCTCAAGTATGCCGCTAAGCTTCTAATGGATCCTAGGATTTTTGTACCACTCTAACATTTCCTGAGGAAGATCCAATTTTGAAATGTTGTTATATAATCCAGATATGACATTGATGATGTACCTTTGCACTAGGATTTTCTTATGATTTGTAGGAAATGATTTATTGTGTTGTAGTGCTTCAGACTAATACATAGTAAGCATTTTCTTTGCAAGTCTTGTTGACTGCTTGATCTTATTATATCTGCTAGAAATGACTGTAGATGGAATAGCATTGCATCTAGCAAGTGCAAATGCTCTGCACATTTGAGGAGCATAGGGGGCAGATAAATAGGGTGCCAGTTGGCCGGAAATTAAAGGAATTTCAAAATTCAGAGGGGAACGGGATTTTTTTGCACAGCTGGCAAACTTTTGCAGACCACCAGCAGTTTTAAGACTGAGAAAAAT
This sequence comes from Gekko japonicus, assembly GCF_001447785.1. Lineage (NCBI taxonomy): Eukaryota > Metazoa > Chordata > Lepidosauria > Squamata > Gekkonidae > Gekko > Gekko japonicus. The sequence goes on from NW_015163627.1 coordinate 579,052, forward strand.
GATAAAAGCCAATAATGAAAACCAGCAACTGGATAGTACAGCCCAAGAGACTCAATATGGTGCCAGCTTAATGGCTTTTAACCACAGCCACGTTTACATTTGTGACAGAAACCTTGAATGCACAACAGGGGGGAAAAATTCCCAAAGTAATTTGGTATCCCTCGTGCATCTGTGATTACTCTGTTTCACTTGAGTAGATGTTTCATCGCCCTAAGCTTCTGTGAATGAATGGACAGACTAAAATATATTACATATCATTTTCTAAGTAAATAAATCAAATACAGATGACAGACAGGTCTAATTATAGTTCAGTACTAGGATAACGAAAAAGTAGTATTGCCTGAAATCCTTGGGAATGAGTTGCATGGTAACCCCTAACTCCTGTTCTATGTCATTTTGTCGAGCCCTTAAAACAAATGGGTATTTAGACAGAAGGAACGGTTACGTTATTTAGTCTACATGAAAACCGGGAAGACTTGTACTCTACTTTTTTCCCAAAGTTAACAGGCAGCTTTTCACAATGACAGCAGATTATTCATGCAGACACAGCAAGCCCAAGAGGTCATTGTCTCATCCCCCTGAAAGTCAACAGAAAACACCTGAGTACCTAATGCTTAATCAATGAAATCTGTTAACAAGCCGCTAAGTTTAACAGCTGTGCTGGCATTCAAGGATCTTAGAGCATGTTTGTTTTTCTCAGGGCATATGTTATGTGAATCCACACAGCAGTTGCGCACAGTTCAGCATAATCCCTTCCACCTGCCTACATAACAGAAGAGGGATTAGAGTCCACAGCCCAGGTGGGCCGGTCCAGAGAGGGACTCCACGTAGGGTACACCTGCCATCTCTTGCACATCCAGTGCTGCCTCAGGAGTGCTAGGCCATGAGGTAGAAAACAAACACACTGACACACCAATGGGACCACTTAAATGTGGCAAGATGGCCTCTAATGGCTAGGAATCCAGCAGCAGGCATTTGCGGGACTAAAACACGTAGATATTTGAGAGTTGATACTCTAGTAGCTACTGAAACTTATCAAACCATAAGGTTTCTTCTCATACTTCTTGGCTCAGACCCTAACCAGGTTTTCAAACCTTTGATGGGGGACTAAATGGACCATTTTTTAGAGATATAGGGCTGCCAGCCTCCAGGTGGGGCCTGGGGATCTCCCGCTTTTACAACTGATCTCCAGCTGACAGAGATCAGCTCCTCTGGAGAAAATGGCTGCTCTGAAGGGTGGACTCTGTAGCATTGTACCATGCTGAGGCCCCTCCCCTCCCCAAATCTTGCCCTCTCCTGGATCCACTCCCAAAGTCTCCAGGTATTGTCCAACCCAGACCTGGCAGCCCTATACAGATACCGTGGACCGTCAAAAGACAAATAAGTGGCTTCTAGATCAAGTCCAGCCTGGGCTCTCCCTAGAAGCTCAAATGACTAAACAGAGGCTATTGTACTTTGGTCACATCATGAGAAGATGATCCTCGCCAGAAAAGACAATCATGCCAGGAAAAGCAGAAGATCCAACATGAGATGGATCGGCTCAAATCAAGGAAGCCACGAGGGCACTCAGTCTGCAAGACATGAGCCAAGGCTCTTAACAATAGGACATTTTGGAGGTCATTAATTCATAGGGTCACCACAGGTAAGAAGCGACTCGATGGCACTTAAGACGCAGGCAAATGAACCATCTCCTTAAAGGTCCAGGGGGTCACAACAGCAAGTTTATACTTTGAATAAAACTTTGGTGGTCTTAAAGGTGCCACTGGACTCTAAATTTGCTCATCTCCTTAAAGTTTATCATTTTTAGCAAGTTACGTGCTCTAGGTTATCATTAACGGTGTGTGCGCATTTTCTTTATTCTTGTATTGTTGCTTCTTTTGTTTATTTATTTAAAACATTTATTAACCCCCTTGCACAATTCAAGGCAGCTGACAATATAACAATTATGAAAAGCACAGTTAAAACCATATAAATTAAAAAAACACAACTATAAAAACACACAAAGTTCATGATTTAGATTTAAAAACTCCAGTTAGGACGGTCAAAGAAACAAAAACGAAATCAGTTACATGCAGTCTTAAATAAAACTTGTCTTCAAACACCCCCTGAAGATTGACAGTGATGGGGCCAGGTGCACCTTCCTGGGAAGGTTGTTCCACAATTGTGGGGTTGCCACCTAAAAGGCCCTGTCTCATGTGCCCAGCAGATGAGCTTCTTTGATTGGTGGGACAGTCAGGAGGGAGAAGACAGTCCTTCAGATATGCTGGTCCCAAGCCATGCAGGGCTTTAAAGGGCAAATTTTACCAGCACCTTGGATTGGGCTCCAGAGCGGATTGGTAGTCAGTGTAATTGCTGTAATATCAGGGTCATGTGTTCCTGGTAGATGGCCAGCATTCTGCACTAACTGAAGCTTCCAAACACTCTTCAAGGGTAAGCCCCAAGTAGAGCAAATTGCAGAAGTCCAAACTAGATGTGGCTAAGACATGGATCACTGTGGCTAGATCGGACTGACCCAGGAATGGGCGCAGCTGATGCACCACCTGAAGCTAGGCAAAAGCACTCTGAGCCAGTGTTCCCCCTAAACTGAGTTAGTGAGAGCTAGCTCACAGTTTTTTTAGCTTCCGGCTCACACATTTTTGTCTTCGCTCAGGAATGATGGCTCCAGAGCAGACTAATTTATGCAGGAGCCAAATCGCTCGCTCACAATTTTAATGCCAGTGGCTCACAAAGTAGAATTTTTGCTCACAAGACTCCACAGCTTAGAGGGAGCATTGCTCCGATCCCCCGCAGCCACCTGGTCTTCTAAGGTTTTAAGATTACCAGGTTTTAAGGTAGATTTCTACGGGCCGTGGGAGTCACTTTAACTGCACCCGTCTTCTTTGTTTTATGCACTCTGTCGCTTTGTTATCTTACTTTCCATTATTCGTATATATTCGACATGATTTTATTTTTCTTCTGTGGGATACTTTCAGATGTTTCTTTCAAAGAAGTGTGGGATGCAAGTAGTTTTTTTGTTTTTTTTAAAAAAAGAACAAATAAGGGAGTTTTTGAAGCACAGGACTCTTAACCACACGAAACCAAAAAGCTTTGTGTCCATGCATAACCGAACAGCCAAGCAGTTACTGAAGATTTTACCACACAGTGAAAAGTAACTATGCACTTACATATGAGACACGATTTAGAAGGATGTTTATTTCAAATGGACTTTTAGGGATGACTAACTCTGTAATAGGAGCTGCGGTGGCTCAAGTGGTTAAGACGCTGAACTGCAGGCTATGGAAGGTCGGTAGTTCAGCAGTTCGAGATCCAAGTGTGCCGCATGACGGAGTGAGCTCCCGTCTCTAGTGCCAGCTCCTGCCAACCTAGCAGTTCGAAAGCAAGAAATTGCAAGTAGATAAATAGGTACCACTTTGGTGGGAAGGTAACAGTGTTCTGTGTGCCTTGGTGTTTAGTCATACCGGCCACATAACCACAGAAACATCTTCGGACAGCGCTGGCTCTTCGGCTTGGAAACGGAAATGAGCCCCGCAACCCTAGAGTCGGACTCGACTGGCTTTCGAGCACGGGAACCTTTACCTTTACCAAACTCTGTTATGATTAATTTGACCGTGGCAGCCAGCAGGAAAACGAAGACATCGATTTATACCAGCGCGGCAAGGTTACAGCTGCCTCTTGGCCAGAGAGTGGTGGAAAGTCGCGCCAAGCCCCAGCCAACGTATGGCAACCCAGTCAGGTTTTCAAGGCAAGAGACATTCGGAGGTGGTTTGGCCATCGCCTGCCTCTGCATTGTGACCCTGGAGTTCCTTGACGGTCTCCCATCCAAGGGGTAACCAGAGCTAACCCTGCTTAGCTTCCAAGACCTGACAAGATTGGGCTAGCCTGGGCCATCCAGGTCAGGGGCCTTGGCCAGATACCACAGCAACACTTTCCTGAAGAAGTCCCACGGGTCAGGCAGATCATGTGAGAAATAAAACACTGTCCCTAGTTCTCAAAGCATGGCCCTCATCTGTGATTCCACACTCCAAACATCACATGAGATCCACATACGGGAAAGGATAGTCATACTGCACTAATAATTTGGGAACCAAACTGCCATTGTCAGAAACGTCACATGATACAGCCCACCACTGCAAGGTGGCGGATCTTTTTAATATTTTCCCACATGAAAAATTTCATGGGAAGTTCACATTGCAAGAAGCAGAAGAGTTGGGTTTATATCCTACCCTTCAGTCAAGAGTCTCAGAGCGGCTTACAATCGCCTTCCCTTCCTCTCCCCACAACAGGCCCCTTGTGAGGCGGGTGGGGCTGAGGGAGTCCTGAGAGAACTGGGACTGGCCCAAGGTCACCCAGCAGGCCTCATGTGTCCCAAAGTGGCTGATAATCACCTTCCTGTCCCCTCCCCCACAAAAGGCCCCTTGTGAGGCGGATGGGGCTGAGAGAACCATGACCGGCCCAAGGTCACCCAGCCAGCCTCATGTGTCTCAAAGCAGCTTATAGTTGCCTTCCCTTCCTTTCCCCACAACAGACACCCTTTGAAGTAGGTGGGACTGAGAGAGTTCTGAGAGATCTGTGGCTGACCCAAGGTCAACCAGCTGGCTGCATGTGGAGGAGTGGGGAATCAAACCTGCTTCTCCAGACTACAGTCCGCCACTCTTAACCACTACACCAAACTGGCAAGGACAAGGATCCTAACTCACCCTACCTTCCCACGACCCGGGGATTTCTGCTACAGGCAGAATTCACACTTGCCATTCCCCAGTACAATTCTAGGAGAGACAGTCCACGTTTTTATTTTAGGATTCTGGAGATTATAAATGGCACAGTGAACAAAATTCTGACTACAGCAGACTTTCCCCTTTTTTCAATCAAACCCTACTCGTCTCTCACTACAAAAGTGGCCAATTATTGCATTCAAACCACTCACTTGACTAATAGTAACAACAGACTGGGCAGAAGCCATGTAAGCACGAGCCAAAGAAATAGTTGGCCTAATTTCCTTCAATGAGGTGAAAGTAATTATGGGAGTAAAAGTCAGTGAAAATCTGTTCTTGCCTTAAATATGTGTGGTAATACTTTTTTCCAACAATCACAGTAAACCCAAGTATGTAAGACTGGCTGTAAATATATAGCACATATATCATCTTGTGTATAAAGCCTGAAGAATTTCCCGCCGCCCCCCCTCGTCCTCACAAGGTGACCGTCTTAGCTTCCAAAGACCTTTAGCAGAATTATACCCAGTTAAGTTCTTGACATGACAGCCATCCATATGTTCTCCAAAGCATCCATGTTCTCCAGGGGAACTGGCCTCTGTAGTCTGGAGTTGAGCTGTAATTCCGGGGGGTGCCCAGGTCCCACCTTATATCCAGGGTCTCCGTTCCAGAGATGGAAGGGCAGTTCTGTATTCAGCGGGCAGAGTAGCAATTTCTGCCAGATCCTCCCCCTCACTGCAGACCTTCCCCCTTTGCCCCCTTCTGAGGGCTGAGAGATTCCCCCCAGAACAAAATTTCAGAAGTGTTGTGAACGGCAGGCAAAGAAATGTAAGAAAGTCCCATTCCATAAGGTCTGTTTCCTTCTGTCGATCTTGTGGGATGCAGCCCACAAAATACAAGCACTAAGAGCCAGGTGTAGTGGTTAAGTGCATGTAATCTGGGAGAACCAGGTTTGATTCCCCACTCCTCCACTTGCAGCTGCTGGTGTAACCTTGGGTCAGTCACAAGTTCTGTCAGAGCTGTTCTCTAAAGGGCAGTTTCTGTTAGAGCTGTCTCAGCCCCACCTACCTCACAGGGTGTCTGTTGTGGGGAGGGAAAGGGAAAGGAGTTTGTAAGCCGCTCTGAGACTCCGAGTGAAGGACAGGGTATAAATCCAATCTCCTCCTCTTCTTCTTCTTAGCTTGTAAAGTAAGGAACGTGGCCCTTTCATGCAATATTTTCTAAACTATCACAAACAATTTCAATTCATCAACTCCCCACACTCCAAAATCTTTGCTTCTCTCCATAGATCAAATTCTGCGGCCAATTCACTTCCAAACCTGTAGCAGGATGGTTTATAACTCTATCAGCTACAGGGGGAGAAGGGGAAAAAAACAGGCACAAATGATGTGGCTGGTGCTCAGAATTTTGCACAGGAAATCATCTATGGGCTTTGAGCCATAGGCATTAGATTTCTCATGTATAAGTAGGGTTGCCAGCCTCCAGGTGGGGGCTGGAGATCTCCTGCTGTTACAACTGAACTCCAGGCAGCAGGGATCAGTCCCCCTGGAGAAAATGGCTGCTTTGGAAGGTGGACTCTTTGGCATTATACCACACTGAAGTCCCGCCCCTCCCCAAACCCTGCCCTCCTCAAGCTCCACCCCCAAAATCTCCCCGTATTTCCTAATCTAGAGCTAGCCAACCCTATGTATAAAGTGATATTCAGGCAGTCAAAAGTGCAGAGGTCATTTCGGGGGGGGGATCGCAGTTCCCCCGGGTGAGGTACGGGGGGCGGGGCACATGACGAAGCCCCGCCCCCTGCTTCCGGCCACCCCGCTTCCTGCCCTCATTCAGCCAGGAGGAGGCAGGAGAAGAGGGAGGGTAAGTTGCTTCCTCCCTGCCTCTCCCCACCCCTGCCTGCCTGGGGCCAGGGAGGGCCTTCGTGGGGCTTCCTTGCACTCCCGCCGGCCCTGCAGGTCCACCGCCGGGCCCCTCATGGGGCTCGGCAGTGGAGCTGCAAGGCCGGCAGCGGCGGCCAGGACCGTTGGGGGCAGGGTGTGTGGCCTTATGACACCCTTCCGGTGATGTCAGGGGGTGTGGCATATGCTAATGAGTTATGCTAATGAGTTCCCCTAGCTCTTTTTCTACGAAACGACCCCTGCAAAAGTGAATTCCGTTTCCCCACTATACACCACTGCCCGACCGAGACTGTCCAAACAAGCTCGGTGACGGTGACTTTAAAAACACACACAAACATTTTAAAGGCATTTGGAAGTTTAAGAACTTAAATAGAAAATAACAGATCCAGTCTTTCTTTGTATCTAGAACTGATCCAGCTATACAGTCAGGAAAGTTTTTATAGGTTTAAGCAGCAAAGGATGAACCTGTGCCAAATTTATGCCAGCCTTTAAAAAAAATAAATAATCTCTCTTCCATCTCTGCTGCAGGGCATTTGCTCGACAGAGCAGGCTTTTCTCTTCCAAACATTTTTTATTGGTTGTTTTAGTGTAATACCTTTCCTATCTGCTCATTAGAATAAATGCCCTCAAGAAGCAGAAGCGATTCATGCATTATGCAGCCTACTGACTTGGAAGCAAAAGCGGGAAGCCGACATGTTTTAATCCCGTGCCCTGATACAAGAAACAACAGGCGTGCTCCCACTGAAATCAAGCCCTTCTGCAAGTTTTATGGACTTCGATGGGAGAGATTAAAGCCCCTGCTTAAAAGCCCCATCCTTGAAAACAATGGAACTGAAAAGGGCTTGACTGTGTCTGGATTACAGCCAACATTCGTTCCATGGAGAATTTCAACCTGCACTAGGTGCCAGGGGTGAGGATGATATTGCAAAAGGGCAGTTAGTTATAACAGCTAGAATGTCCGACCAGAAATGGGTTCACATCTCCACTCTTCTACTAAGTTCAGGCTGGTGAGAGAGTACGCTGAAAGAGGTGAGGGAGAAATTGGTTCTAGGCGGCTTCCACATGTTTGAAATACCTTGCAATACTTTTGGGAAGAGAAAGCAGCAGCTGATGGATGTCAATCAAAACATAGAAATTAAAAAATCACGCCATTTATTTCTCAAATTGTAATCTGCATGCCCATCGCCAACAATCCCTCTGGCCGCCTTATTTTAGAACCGGAAGGAAACTGCCCTGCGGCAGAACTGACTTGACATTCGTATGGCTAGAAGTTTGCCTGAGATGGAGCTCTGTTCTTCAACAGCCAAGAGTCCCCTAACACAGGAGCATTATATAACAGGCTGAGTTGGTTTCAGTCTCGCTCCTTACCTAAATCCCTGTAGAAAGGGTCTACTATTTCCTCTTAAATACACAGCCTGTAAAAATACTGATTCAATAACAGAGGAGAGAATGCATTTATTGACCTGTAACTTTTAACTGGATTTGCATTTTTAAGTCAGTGTAGAAACAGAAGGAGGGGTTGGATTCCCCCCCCCCGCTCTTTCAAGCAAGCAGTATCCTAAAAGGTCGCATTTGCAGCAATTCCAAGAGGACTATTGGAGTCAGTCACCCCAGCTGACAAATACGAGGGCTGATGAGAACATTATGGCACTGAGACATGCTCCTCTGGCAGCCCGCAAACGGCACACATGCCCTGCGAACGTAAACAGCTTCAGAACTGCCAAAAAACCCACTAATAGACTCAAGTTGCCGGATGGGCTTTTACATGCGAAACAGAGGAACATTTTTCCATCCACAGATGCTGGCCCAGGAGAAGATGGCATCTTCCTCTGCTTTGGTAAGCCATAAATCATCCGGGACTTCTGCACTCCTTGACGTGTTCCAAAGTACAAATCTGCCCTGCGTTTCCAATCGGATTCTAAATCATCTGAAATTTAAGGAGGCCTGTCAAATTAAGACTTCATCCAATATTCATGACCACCAAATGTCTCTTCTCAAAACAGGGGATGCATCGGCCATTAAAGGAAACCACGTACACTTAGAAAGGAGAACTTGGAGGTTCTCAAACTGTGCTTTCTACAGAAGTGCTTAGCAGGGATGGTTCCGAACGTAGGTCCAGTTTTCCCAATTTGCCTTTGTCTGCGGGCCATCCTTGGTATCACCTCTTCCCACTTCCTTGGGCAAGTCCAAGGATGAGTTGAAGCTCTATCAATACAGTTAACAAAACATACCTGGATCACACCTAATAATGAAGTGCCGTCAAGTGAGAGCCAACTTCGGGTGACCCCATAGGTTTTCAAGGTGAGAGAGGAGCAGAGGTAGTTTGCCACTGACTTCCTCTGCGTAGCAAGCCTGATCTTCCACGGCAGTTTCAACCCAAGTACTATCCATGGCCAATCCTGCTTAGCTTACGTAAGAAAATTAAAAGAGTCCTGCTGGATCAGACCAATAGTCCATTTAGTCCAGCCTCCTGTCTCACACAGTGGCCAACCAGTTCCTCTGGATGGCCAACAACAGGGCACAGAGGCTGAGGCCTTCAAAGAACATAAGAAGAGCCCTGCTGGATCAGACCAATAGTCCATCTAGTCCAGCATCCTGTCTCACACAGGGGCCAACCAGTTCCTCTGGAGGGCCTACAACAGGGCACAAAGGCCGAGGCCTTCCCCCGATGTTGCCTCCTGGCTCGGAGATTCAGAGGCTTAGTGCCTCTGAATGCGGAGGTTCCCCTCAGTCGCCATGGCTAGTAGCCATTGACAGATTCATGGAGGTTAAGTCTATGTAATCTGATCGTCTTGGGCTAGACTGGGCTATTTACCCTGCTATGGCTCATGTCTACTCTGGAATTAACTCTTCACAGCCATAAGACTCATGCCTCTTCCCCCTACCCTAAGGCTGCCTTCAGAGGGATAATAACAATTTAAAGTCATTGCCATCTTCCCATCACACTACCAAGCATCCAGACAGGGCTACCACATGAAGAGTCCTACCCAGATCCTCAAAAACAAGTTTTCTGTGAAGCTGTTGCTGCTTCAAACCAGCTCCCCGTATTAGCCCCTCTCCACTCCCTTGCAGGTACAATACAGTTTTCCTGTTACATAAGCAATGCGGTTAGCGTTAAGTAAGTATACTGGAGTATAAGCTACCATAGCCTAAGGCAGCTCAGGCAATTAAGTACTGCAAGGGACAAAAGCTAGAGATTATTGCCAATATCGTTAAGTGGGAAGTTTCCACCTCAACATTTTCACATCTGTATAATACAGAATTATAGAATCCCAGAGTGGGAAGGGACCTCCAGGGCAGTGTTCCCTCTAAGCTGAGTTAGTGTGAGCTAGCTCACAGTTTTTTTAGCTTCCAGCTCACACATTTTTGTCTCAGCTCAGGAAGGAGGACTCCAGAGCAAACTAATTTATGCAGTAGCCAAATGGCTCGCTCACAAGTTTAACGCCAGTAGCTCACAAAGTAGAGTTTTTGCTCACAAGGCTCCTCAGCTTAGAGGGAACATCGCTCCAGGGTGATCTAGTCCACTCCCTGCACAATGTGGGAAACTCATGAATACCCCACACCCAAAATATGACCAAAAAACCTCCAGGATCTCCAGCCAAACTGGCCTGGAGAAAAATTACTTTCAGACCCCAAAGTGGCGATCAGCATTTCCCTGGGCGTGTAAGAAAGGGCCACAAGAACTAAGCACTGATGCAACCCTTCCTGCCCTCCCTCTCATGGTCTGCCTAAGTTCACAGAATCAGCATTGCTGTCAGATGGCCATCTAGCCTCTGTCTGAAAACCTCCAAAGAAGGAGCGCTCACCACCTCCCAAGGAAGCCTGTTCCACTGAGGACCCGCTCTGTCAGGAAGTTCATCCTAATGTTTAGCCGAAAACTCTTGATTTAATTTCAGCCGGTTGGTTCTGGTCCAACCTTCTGGAGCAACAGAAAACAAACTCCGCACCATCCTCTAGATGGCAGCCCTTCAAGTGCTTGAAGATGCTCACCGTATCACCTCTCAGTCGTCTCCTCTCCAGGCTAAACATACCCGGCTCCTTCAACCTTTCCTCATAGGACCTGGTTTCCATACCAGTGAAAGCTAGCAAGTACATAGGGCAATAATGAGCTTCTAAGCCAACGAGAACGTTTCCGCTCTCAAAGTTGGAAAACCCTTCAGTCTTTGTGTCGTGAATAACTAGTATACGAACAAGAATAACTAATATACAAGTAAGAACTACTGTACAAAGCCACATTACAAAAACCCACCAAAAGAACAATAATAGCACAACAGTCAAAACCAAGACAAGACGGACGCTAGAAATGTACTGAGCAAAAGTAGCAATTATTCCGAGAAAGTTAAGGCCCCATAAATTTGTACAGCAATAAATTCATACAGCAATAATGAGCTTCTATGCCATTATCCAGTAGCTGCTCTTCGCTAGTTGGGTTCAAAGAACAAGCAGAATTCATTCATGGAATAGATCTTTTTGGCCTCCCTCTTCCATGCGACTGCCTGAGAAACTGCTCTTGAAGGAAGTCACGGACTCACACTCCCCCACCGTGTACAAGAAGAGGCACCTCCGCTTACGGAAAAAGCTGGTTTGGATCCAGCCTGGAGGTTCTTCCAAACCACCTTCAGCAGCATTTTACACAGGCCTGAAACAGCTTCACCCATTTTGGAGGGGGAAAACCACCAGGAAACAGGAAACCAGTCCTGGCTCCTTGACAAATCTGCCTGTAGGATACAAGTCTTCTGTGCTCACGCTTTCCATTATTAGATGCACACCGAAAACATAACAGTGCGTCACTATCCACGTCCCCTACAAAATAGGATAATACAGACGGGGCAAAAACAACACTGACTATCTGAGCGATCCCTATTGCATCTGGCAATTCCTTTAAGAAAGCCATCTGAGTGACCCGGTGTCCAGAAGACAGCACCGATGTAATGGCGGTGGTCACAGCCAACTTACGGTGACCCCGTAGGGTTTTCAAGGCATGAGACACTCAAAGATGGTTTGCACTGCCTGTGTAGCAACTCTGGAGTTCCTTGGTGGTCTCCCATTCAAATACTAGCCAGGGCCAACCCAACTTAGCTTCTAAGATCTGATGAAACCAGGCGAGTCTGAGCCATCCTGGTCAAGACCCAAATTAATGCACAGCAATTTAGAAAAAAACATAAAAATTACCTTGTTGCAATACAGCATCCATAGTTCATACAGCCGCTCTCGGGATGCCATCCTTCACTTCCTGGTTCGTGGCCGCCGCAGAGTTCACTCAGGATCCTACCATGCTCGCTTAGTGTTCATAACATACAGTGTAGTTCCCGGGTTCGATTCAAGGATAAAGAACACGACGGCCTCTACGGCTACCGCCCAGTTCCAGAGGCTAAAGATGACAATTTGCCCTCTCCTTTTCATCAAGGCCAGTTTGGAAATTACTCCCTGCCAGTAAAATTAAGCCCGTCGGGCTTTGAGATGATGTGGGAATGGAACTGCTTATAACTCCATGTCATAAGAAGCGCTGGAAACGGCCAGGGATTGTCGTTCTTTGATAGACTCTCAAAATCATCATCTTCTGAACGCCAAGACAAAAAGTTTACCAGTTTATCAGTGTAGGAGAATAAAATCCTTTTGATGTCCCTGGTGGAAGGAGTAGACTGACCACCTGCCAAAAGAGAGAGTGTTCAATAAGGAAGCTGCACCTTATCCATAAGGAAGCTGCACCTTATCCCGTACCAACTAACTCCTCGGGCTCCTCAAGAAATGCTGGAGCTTGCGACACATACCCACCTAAAATAACACACTAAAGTTCAAGCTGAGGCGTTAAAAGAGTTACTTCCTTTGTTTTCCTAGCCACTTTTTTTTTTTTTTAAAGAAACTAGAATGAGATGGCAGCATTTTTTTTAACTAGAAAGAACACCCTTTTCCCACCCAGGGACGGTCCCTGCTGCTGGCTCCTGGACCATATACCCAAAGGCAGTCATTTCCCTTGGCCGTAGCGGGGAGCAGTGACTCATGAACGCCGAGGCTGGAATAGACTGTCAGGAGTCCAGTGGCACCTGAGGGACTGTTTTCTGACTTCTCTCCGGGGGTCAAGACGGAAGGCGCGGCGAATAATTTTATTTTCAAAGGCGGGAGAGAGAGAGAACCGTGCTCACAGCTGTGTCAAGAAGCAGCCTCCTGCGAGGCAAGGAATGCAGTTGTCTGGCTCTCTCCTTCCCCACCCATTAATTCCTGGCTTATTCTGAAGCCCGGCCGGCCGGCCGCCCACTTTTGGGATTCTCCCCCCCCACCACCACCCCTTTGGCTTCTCCCCTGGCAAT